>NC_133618.1:87390173-87645173 GCF_048593235.1 Sminthopsis crassicaudata | reverse complement strand
GGATTTTTGGGTAAAAGGACATTTTTGTCACTTTCTCAGCATAAACTCAAATGGCTTTCTAGAATCTCTAGACCCATTCACCAAGAGGGAAAGTCCCTCTTTATTTTCGAAAGAAAGCTGGATGCGTGCATAGTTTCCTAATGTCTCTTTCTTCTAACATACTGATTAAAAGTGGTTCTAGCCAGGGGTCCTTTGTGATTCCTCACAGACCCTTGTAGTAATGGCTAGGGAGCAGAAGTGCAGTCAGAAATCCTTCCTTGAACACTTCTTGTATATATGCTATTTTACTGGGTGACCTCATCAGCTCCCAGGAACTCAGTTATCGTTCCTGAGTTGATGATTCTCAAACAGATTTATCCAGCTTCAACTTCTCTGCAGTCTCACATCTCCAGCTGCCCATTGGACATTGAGAGATGGATATCCCACTCACATCTTAAAGACGTGTCCAAATATGAATTCATCAAACCTTCCCCTCCTTCCAACTTTCTCATATTCTCAAAAGTGTTGCCATCTTCTCGGTCACTCAGGCTTATGACCTAGACACCACCTTCCACTGCCTTGTTCTTCCTTATTCCTCAATCCAATCTCTTGCTAACGCCCCATCAATATTTACCTTTGTAACATCTCTACAATACTGGTACCTTTTTCTCTATTGATTATTTCCAATTCATCCTGGTTATATTTTATTTACACCTAGTTGCTTGTATGTTATCTTCTTCATTAAACTGAGCTCCTTGAGAGTAGAAACTAAGTTTTTTTTTTCCCTTTGGTTGAATGTATTACAGGTACATTTTTTGAGTCTCTAGGTGGTGCAATGGATAATATATTTGGCTCAGAGTCAGGAAGATGTGAGTTCAAAAGTGGCCCAGAAACAAACTAGCTGTGTAATCTTGGCAAATCACTTAACACTTTTACCTCAGTTTCCTCACCTTTAAAATGGGCCTTCAGGGACAAAGCAGATTATAATCTATTTTATTTAACATTATTTCCTAGCTGTTTCCAATATTGAACCATTTGACAGTCACTTAGCAAGATCTTTAGGAATGAGAACTTTCTTTTCCAGGTCTTCAGTAGTTGTGGGGCATGTCTCCAGGAGCTGTTCTTTGGATGATGGCTGCTAGGGATAGGCTGGAAGCAGTCAGGGGAGTGGGATGGGCTGCTGTTCTCAGAATTCTTGGGCTCCTGGGCATCTGGGGGAAGATGTGATGGAGGCACTTGTATTCATGTGACTTGCCTGTCACATACTCTCTCCTGTCACTCCCTCAGGTGCCTTGATGCTTTAATTAGCCTGAGTTGCCTTTCTTTAGTAGTAACTGGTTGTCCCTTACTCATTTTCAGTTCCTTGATGGTCATGTCTTTAATGAATACATAATGCAGTCCCTTGGGACAAATACAACGCTTTTGGATCTGATGCTCTGTGACCTTGGTATCTGTTCCATTTCCCAGTTCCTGTGACGTCACGTGATTCTGCATTAAATTATCCATGGGCATCTGCAAAAGCACCAGCATTCCATGTTAATGTATACATGGCACCCTCATGCTGGTAGGTGGGCATGAACACTAGCCAGGTGTGCAGATGCCCGTGGACATCTATTTACATGGAATCACATCTGTTTTCAGCCGAATATTCAGAGTATCATATGTTTTACTGTTAGAAGCCTATTTTTTTTAATAAAACAAAAATGAGACATGGAAATACAGGTAACCACATTTTAAATGTTTATGGAAGATAAAGGTTTAACCACAAGTCTTTCATCAAATGGAGGACAGTAGAAAAAAGTTTTCAAAATACCCTTTGGCTGCTGTTGACTGTGTGGTGAAACCTCACAGAGTCTCACCTCATATAGTATATGGGCCCTCTGGGCAGCTGGAAATATTTAGCAATGTCTAAATATTGGTGCTCTGCAGTGACTCTGTCCATGTCCAGGCCTGTGTCTACAGTTTCTATTATAAAGCAAAGATTTGTTTCGGTGAAAAGACCTTAAGTGTGAGGTGGTAAATGGTCCCCAAGGGGATAGAACTATCTAAAATGATGTCCTCTGTTAGTGGGAAGGATCAGCCACCTGACTATTTGCCTGAAGTCTTTGCTGGAAATAGCTAGCAGTGGGAATGCCTGTAAGCAGATGTCCCTTGGTGTCCCCTCACTTTTTTGCTGCTGTAATGTGATCTAGAATCTCCAGATGAGAAACACACTTCAATCCCTTCTGGAGGGGAACAAAATGACAAGTGCTCCATAATATTTCCATTTTCTTTGGAGGGCTCAGTCTTTGAAAGCAGCTTTTATGGGGTTTCTCAAAGTGATTTTAAGAGCCAACAAGAGAAAAATATTCAAGTGTGGACTGACTTCCCCACTCCATGGTGGTAGCCTCCCTCCTCCCACCCCCAACAAGAACAGGACGTCTTTTCCATTACCCACACACCAAGTATGAACATCACTGATACCCCCCACAATTTTGAAAGCATTCTACTGTCAAGTCGCTGAGATATATCCACAGGCAGGGTATCTTAGCTTCTTCATGTAAGCTGTAGAAGGTGAGGAAGTGAGGGGCAGATAGACTTCTCCCACCATGTTACAGAGGGAAAATAACAACAACAAGATATGGAAAACAGGAGCACAGAGAAGGAAGGGAATTTTCTGAGTCTACACAGAACAGGGAAAGAGAAGCAAGAATAATTTGTCCCAGAGACAATTGGAGCTTTTCTGGTTTCAGATTCAGAGATTATTGAATTTAATTTTTTTATTTTGTTTTATATATATATATATATATATTTGTTATATATATATGTATATACGCATATATCATATAAAATTTGATTTTTTCTCCAGAGAGATGAAAAGATAGAATCATAACATTTTTGCAGCTTGAGAGAACCTTGGAGATCACTGATATGATATGAGAAAATCCTCAAAAACAAAGACTGTTTTGTCTCTGCATCTTCTGGTATCTAGTTCAGTATCTGGCATATCATAGATCCTTATGAGTGCTGTTTGACTGACTAATGTCCAGTTTCCATTTTAGATGTGAGGACCTTGAGAAGTAAAGTAGGGTGGTGATATTCCCCAATGTCACATAGTGAATAAATAGTAAAGCATTTCTCATTGCCTGGCAGTTTTGTGTTCTGATACACTGCCCTGCCTACCTAAGCCTAAAGATGGGTAATATTCCCTCCCCAGAGCTGCATTTTTTTCTCCTCCTTGAGATTATTTCAAGAAGTCATTTCTCTTTGGGAAATAACTTTTTCAACCCAAAGGAATCCTTCATCTTGCCAATAAAAAAGATCATGTGGATGGATTTATCTTTCTTTCAATTGATTACGGTGTCTCCCAAAGCACATAAAGTTTAGGATGTAGTGAGAAATCAAGTTGAATTATGTGGCCTGCAGTTTATGGTTATACATTTCCATCTTGGACCCTCTGAGGACATCAGATCCAGTGCCTGAGCTGTTACTGCATCACTAATGTTCTGACCGTTGTGCTTTTATCAAGCAGAAAACATGCTAGGGGAAGGGCAGGGAAAAGCATAAGCAGGATGGTACACCCTTCATGGCAGCTAGCACCATGGAGATGGTACCACTTGGATCTTCTAATGCTGGTCCCAGAAATGGAGCTCAAGGAAAACTTGTGGAATGAGTGTACAAATTGGGACTATCTTGACAACTGCTCTCATGGGGGACATGGGTTTTGGATGAACTGGGGCTTGGGTGGGATTTACCTGGAATATAAGTGGCTGGAACCTCTGACTCCCCTATAAGCTGTACTCTTGCTGAGTTTGCATGAATTGGAATGCTCCTGAGTTTTTTTACTCAATTGTGATAATGAAACTGGAGGTATTTCCTTGACTCACAAACCTTCTTAGGCTATCGAAAAAATGGGAACATTTGGCTTGATCCACAGACTAAATCCCTATTAAAGCTTCCCCAAACCCAGCTGTTTGGCACACAGTTCCCTGCAGAAACAATATCCAGGTCTCTTAGGCAAAGAATGTAAGGACATACCCAGATCCATGAAAAATACATCCCTTACCCTCACCCTGGGTCAGCTCCAGGATTTTGCTTCTGATGGAATCACCAAGAGACAGATTGTCTATAAAAGGTCATGACTAGCCTTCCAGGAAATTAACCTCACAAGGTTCAAGATGTTAGGAACCGTCTGTAGTGTGGGAGGTTGTTGAAAGAACTTTGGATTAGCGTCAGAAGGCCTGAGTTTTAATTCTCTCTTTGCCTCTTATTAGCCATATGAATGTGGACATCATCACTTCTTTGAACCTCATCTTCCTCATCTACGAAAAGAAGATCAATAGATAAAGCATTTATTTAATACTTACTATATCCAAATCACCAAAGCTACAAAGACAAAAAAAAATGAGTGGAGGCCTCAGTCAACAAGCATTTGTTAAACATTTACTGTGTTCGAGACACCATGCTAAGTACTAGTGATACATAGATCTTACCCAACAGGGTGGGGATAGTTAACAACTTTTCTCCTCAGATCTCATAGTACACCTTGTTCTGTGTTTTCCTAATGCATTAACCTATGATGAATAAAAATTTAGAGAGACATAAATTCTGGGTAATTAATCATTTTATTAATTATGGGTAGTAAATAATTAATAAAAAGATAGTCACTTGGACATCTCTCATGAACCAAAATTGGATAATGGCAACCTATTGATGTTTATCTACCTTCCAAAGAATGGGTGTTTCTAAGAAATGGCAATCAACTCTGATGGATTAACAATTAGTGAGAAGAATGAATATTATGATGAGAAGTGGATCCTCCCCCAATTTGGGACTACAAAAGCTCAGAACTACTTTTATTAGTTATTTACATAAGATGACAACTTCAGAACTATGAAGAAACTAGAAAGCCATCTAGTCTAGCTGTGTCCAACTCAAATGGGCCTAGGATCCCTGCTAGAAAATTACAATCTAAAATTGTCTATGTTTTATTGTATTTTTGTTTGTTCTGTTGAATATTTCCCAATTATATTTTAATCTGTTTCTGGATGAACTTGGGGGAGTTGCTGGCAGTTTGGGGATCATGAGTTTAACACCTCTGATCCAGTCCAACAAACTCATTTCATAGAAGAGTAAATTGAGGCTTGACGTATTCAAATTTATACAAATAATATATGACAGAACTAGAATATGAAGCCAGGCCATATAATTCCAAATCCACCATTCTTTCCACTGTACTGTGCTGCTGTCATGGCAACAGCTTTGTCACCACCATTCCCCAAATGCTCAGTTCACAATGAGGGAAGGTCCAGGGCTTACACCTTCTCAAGTCATCTCTGTGGGTCACTAACTCTACTCTCTAGGTATCCATCATGGAATCAGCTCCCATGATCTACCATCAAATGTATCCTTATCACTCTTAAACTCACCACAGAGAATTGCCTCCAAAAGTTCACACTTGGAATTCCTGTCTTTTTCCTTTTCTCTGTATTCAGTATATGTTACAAAAGCATTTCTTGACAAATCCACACGTCCTGGTTTTTTCTTTTCCATCTCTATCTCTCCCCACTCTTTCATTCTTTCCCAATCCCATTCTACTTCATGCTCTCCATGATTGGGACATACTCTATCACAAACACACCAAGAGACCAGGTTTTATAACTACATTGACAAACAGTCTATCCCCGGCATCAGGAGAGCTCTTGGACACTCTCTTCTAACCCGTGGGAATAATTTATTACTTTGGACAGCTGTATGAACTCTGCTCTGTGTGTTGTCTTTATAGCTGTCTGTCTTCCTCTGGGATTTGCAAGCTATGAAGAAGAATCCCTGAATCTCCTTGACCATTTTCTTTTTCCTCTTCCGAATTTTTCCCTGACCATTGTGTCTCCTTGGAAGCATATCCATCAGGGCCAGAGACAGCATTCCAAGCATAGACACAACATACATTTATTCATATGAGCAGACTGGAATATTTTCCATTTGGGTTCCAAAACAGATCAGCCTTCTTCTCTAACTTGCTTACTATTTTTAGTTGGGTTAGTGGCTATGGTCTAAGAGTTAGGAAGACCTGAATTAGCTACTTATCAGCTGTGTGATCTTGCGGGGAGGTCCCTTTGGTTCCCTGAAATTCAGTTTCTCATCTATAAAAAGGGCATGATAAATAATAGCATTGACCTCTCAGGGCTGTTATGAGAATCAAATGAGTAAAGTTCTTTGTTAAACTTAAAGTGCTTTGTAGCTAGCTGTTATTATCATATTATGGAAAGGATTGTATTCTCTCATTTGATAGATGAAGACCTGAGGCCCCAAGATCACAGAAAGTAAGATTTGAATTGAGATTCTCTCCCTCCAGGTTCATCCCATCTGTCCTCTGTATCATTTTGACATTGAACATGGGCTTACAGCTTGTCACTGGTCTCAAAGACTGGCACTGAGAATCCAGTGCAGTGTAAATATTGTCTAATGTTGGTAGCCTGCTGAGTTGTGGCAGATACTTAATCTGCAGAGATCTAGGATTCCGTGACTAAAAAATTAGTAAGTGCAGAAACCTAATAGCTAACCAGAGACCAGGTCTGTAATAAATGTAATAAGGTTTAATTGTTTCTATTTGTAATTTGAAATGATCTGGCTGAATAGCTGGCACTTAGGCTGGGGGCCAGGTCTCCTTCTTTATTTAATATATGTTTGGTACCAGCTGCTGAGGGAGCCTTCCTGTCTGTATTATTCATATGATATTGGCCTATGGTTTCCAGTGTCAAATATTTGGAATTTCTTTTCTCAGATCCTGTACAAGTGAACATAATCCCCAGGCAGGAAAGTTGATTCAGAGTTATGGCAGTAGCCCACCTCCTTGGAGCCTTCCAGATTAAATCAAGGAATGTGGACGGATAGCATCACCACCAACATTGTCCTGGGGTCAACATCATCCCACCGAGGGCATCTCGCCAAGAAGGGCGGCAGTAGAGGAATCGTCTTCTAAATTCTAACTGGTAGACAGATGAAGAGAGAACAGGGATGGTTCAGTTGGAACAGAAGAGGCTGATGATTACAAGGGGACCTCCCAAGAGGGTATTGACAGGGAGAATGCTGAATAAATTTTTATTGATCTGGGAGTGACAGAATGGGAATTAGGGCTACTTCTTGCCTTGCAATTTTCCTGACCTTTTCCCCCCCTTTTCCCACTAATTATCTAGAGGTTTCCCAAGAAATACTTCTCCAGATCTTGGATTTTGGGAATCACTTTCTTGAGTGACCCTGGGCAAGTCACTTAAATTAACCCTGTCTGCCTCACTTTCCTAATCTGTAAAATGAATTGGAGAAGGAAATGGCAGTATCTTTGCCAAAGAATCCTAAATGGGGTCACAAAGAGTATGACTAAAACAGCTCAACAACACAGATCTTAAATCCAGAACCCAAAGGCTATGAAAGTAGGAGCATACTTGGTTAACTCAATAGATAATATATGTAAAATGTTTTGCAATCCTGGAGGTACTTTATGCTAACTAGTATTATTATCTTAGATCCATAGCGAAAAGAGATCTGAAAGATTAAATGGCCTTCATTTTACAAAAAAGGCACTAAGAGCCAGAGAAATTATAACTTGTCCAAATAGAGAGAGGAGTTATATTGTATAATAATTATTTGCAATTTTATAGCATTCTACTTTTTAAAAACATTGATATCTTTTATTACTTATTAATGATAACTAGAATTTATCTAAAAATTTTAATATTTGTGCAAAACTTTGCAGATATTATCATGTTTGATCCTCACAATAAGCCTGTGAAAAAGGGACTATTTTTATCCTCGTTTTACAGATGGGAAAATTGAATCTAGGAGAGATTTATGTGACTTGCCTAAAGTCATATGGCTGGTCAATATCAGATACTGGATTTGAATTCTTCCTGATTTTACACCCAGTGACCTATCCCCTGGACCACCCAACTGTATCACCACTTTACCCATTTTTCAATATATTTCTAGTTACTCTTGCCCCTAAGAATCTGTCTCACACTAAAAAAATAATTCAAAAAGGAAAGAAATAAAAGAAAATAGATTAGAAAAGAAAATAAATTAGAAATAAAAGATTTTTAAAACTACTTTGAGGAAATTAATTAGCACATCAACCACAAAGGATTATTTTGCATTTTAAAAATACTTTTCTTACAATCTTTCTGTGAGGTATCATTATAAGTATTAGGTATTTGAGGACTAAAGATGTCAAATTTTTGCAAATGGTAATATATATGTAAAATTATATAATATAAATATTTATAAATAAATATTATATGATAACATGTATTATATAATGATATAAATAATAAATATTTAAATATATTTTATATATTATATAATTCTAAAATATTTAAACAAATTAAATATATGTGTATATACCTAAAAAGTGCTATAAGAAAGACTTTATATCTTAAGCCTTCAGATTTCTCACATGAACAAAGAGAATAGATAATATATGCATGTGTATGTTGCTCATATGCATATAATATATAAATATAATAATATATAAATGTAAATATGTATATCTATACACATACATAGACTTTATTTTTTATTTTATAATTATAACTTTTTTTTTGACAGAACATATGGATGGGTAATTCTTCAACATTATCTCTTGCACTCACAAATGTTCCAACTTTTCCCTTCCCTCCCTCCATTTCCTTCCCTAGATGGCAGGCAGTCTTATACATGTTAAATATGTTATAGTATATCCTAGATACAATATAATACATATACTTTATATACAAGTTTCATAGCCAGATATGACCTTGTGTTTCCCAGTGCTGAGTTTTTATGCTATTCTAACTCACTGTTATCACATTTAGGGATGTCAAAGTTTGGATTTTCATTTGGCATAGAAAATATTTGAGCTACCATTTTCCTTGCATATATACTAGCCCCTCCAGAGTTCTTTCAATCTACTCATTCTGGGGTCCACAGTCCACTGGCATTTCTTCTTGTGTTTCAGAGTCCCCTTTTTCTTCCCTTTGGAAAATTAGGAAGACATGACTACAATACATGGTGTAGGTCCCACAAGTTGGATCCTTTAGAGTCCCAGGGGTTCTCAAACTATGGCCCGTGGGGCAGATGGGGCCCTCTGAGCCAGATGGGGCCCTCTGAGCCAGATGGGGCCCTCTGAGGACGTTTATGCAGCCCGCCGGGTTATGGCAAATGGGCTGAAGGGCAGAGACAGTGTGAGTTTTTGTTTTTACTATAGTCCAGCCCTCCCACAGTCTGAGGGACAGTGAACTGGCCCCTATTTAAAAAGTTTGAGGACCACTACAGTGTAGACACCTACAATCTGAGCACTAACTTGTTTCTTGCTTAACTCCAATCTAAGTATTTCCCTTCTAGAGTTACATTTTAAGACATGGATTGCTCCCTTTGGATGTCCTTCTAATTATCCCCAAGTGGGAGAAGAAAAGGCATTTTACCCCCAATGGGAATGATGGAATCAAAGTGTGGAAATTGGAACAAGACCATTGATTTCATTGGTGAAGACAACTTTCTTTTTATTTTTATTATAGCTTTTTATTTGCAAGATATAAACATGGGTAATTTTTCAGCATTGACAATTGCAAAACTTTCTGTTCCAACTTTTCCTCTCCTTCCCCACACCCCTTCCCCCAGATGGCAGGTAGTCCTATACATGTTAAATATGTTAAAGTATAAGTTAAATACAATATATACATGTCCATACAGTTATTTTGCTGCACAAAATGAATCAGACTTTGAAACAGTGTACAATTAGCCTTTGAAGGAAATCCAAAATGCAGGCGGACAAAAATAGAGGGATTGGGAATTCCATGTGGTGGTTCATAGTCATCTCCCAGAGTTCTTTCCCTGGGTGTAGCTGGTTCAGTTCATTATTGCTCTATTGGAACTGATTTGGTTCATCTCAGTGTTGGAGAGGGCCACGAAGACAGCTTTCTTAAGGAATACCCTTTCCCAATGCTGTCAATATTTTGTAATGTATAGTCCTAGAGACCTGTCCAGAGCACAGAGTGGTTGGGATACCTGCCCAGGGTCACACAGCTAGTATGCATCAGGGGCAGGATTGAAAACTCCAGTCTTCCAGGAACTAAACTTCACAGCAAAATCCCCATACTGAAAAGTATAACTGAGAAAGAATGTGGACTTAACAGTAGCTGCAAAAGTTTAGACGGAGCAATTATAGCAGATCTGTACTTGCTTGGAGGAAGGAGACTGAGCTAGGACCACCTCGGGCTTCCATGGTAAGATCATAAAGCAAAGAGGCATCCCCCTCCCATAATGAGGTGACCACAGCAGGACAGCCGAGGGGCTCCGGCTCCTTCTCTGGAACTAGAATTGATGCTGCAGAGCTCTGGGGGAAGGAGGGAACTTGGAACAGCAGGGGTTAATGGGCTTGCCTCTGATGGACTTGTTCACCTGGTGTCTGTATTTTACAACGCCTCCTTTCTCTCAGCATTTATGCTTTTCCTCCCCCTTCTTCCAAACCCTTCAGGTGAGGAGAGACTTGAGAAGAGCCCTGGAGTTGGCTGAAACCAGATACTTCCTTCCTGCCAGGATTAGAATCATATTGTCAATATCATGTCAATGTGAAATGGAAATAGTCTTGTGTTTACAAAATTAACAAATGGGCTTCAAGTTAAACACCAGGCAATTTGTGAGACAGAATTTCTTTTTTCTTTCTCTCTCTCTCTCTCTCTCTCTCTCTCTCTCTCTCTCTCTCTCTCTCTCTCTCTCTCTCTCTCTCTCTCTCTCTCTCTTTTTTTTTTTTTTTTTTACGTTGACCAGACTCAAGGGATCATTTGCAGGTGATCGGGACTGTTTGGCATTTCTGAATGGATGGTTTTTAACATTGTGTCATTTTAAATTGCTTTTCATGGGACAATCAGCTCCCCCAGTCATCCGGCTCGCCCCCCACAGAGAGCCTCACATATTAACCTTTCCCTTCATTGCTTTCCCGTACTCCATGATGTTTCTGATCTGCTATTCCGGAGTGGAAAGGAAGATTGTGTTAAAATGTTACACTCCATGTGTTCAGTTTGCATCAGGGTTTTTTTTTTTTTTCCCTTCAGAGCAGAACATAGACCAAAGAGTAACTAATCAGCCATTTACATGTTGATGGAAAACACTCTAACTGTTATTTCTGGTGTTGAGAAAGGAATGTCATTTTTGTCCTTGAAGTGAAAAGCGAAAAATTCACTTGGCCAGACAGATTCTTCCTCTTCATTAAAGCTCCTAACTTTTTGTATCAGTGAGCCTTTTGTCAGGTCCGCTAAGGCCTCCAGACAGACCCTTTCTCAGAATGAAGCTTTCAAAGAATTGAAGGAAATGCTAAATTCAACAAAAGATTAGTGAAAAGAAAGATGTAATTTTTTTCCATCCAAGTTCACAATCTCCTTCCCCCGACTAAAATTATTCATGTAATTATCCATGTATTCCTGAGAAGTCAAGCTGGTCTTCTTCCATCAAGGTGTTTTCAATCTTTTAAATTAAGAGTAAGAACCCCCAGTCTATACATTGTGTTCTACATGTAAGCTTCTTGAGGACAAGGGCTGCTTTGCTTTTCTATTGCTAGCACTTTACACAGGCCTGGCGCATAGTAGGGGCTCAATAAATGTGTGGTGACTAAACTTACCTACATGATATCAATCTTTTGACTAATGAGAAGCGCCAAAATGATTGGTGGAACTTTTCACTTTTATGCATTTTTGATAGCATATTGGTATCAGAATGTGGAGATATTTGGTCATCAGTTTCATCTGGATGTTGGTATTGAAGAGCTCCAACTCGAGACAATGTTATAAGAGGGTTTTACAATTCCAAAGGATTTTGTAATGAAAAAATTCCATCCTTCTCCAGAGAGAAAAATGATGAATTCTAAGTGTAAATTGAAGCATAATTTTCTTACTTTTTTATTTTCTTTGCTTTTTTTGGAAAGATGGCTAATATGGAAATATGCTGACCACGTTTATAATTGTCATCATATTGCTTGTTTTCTCAGTGCGTGTGGGAGCCTGTGGGGAAGAAGGAGAATGGAACTCTATGCTAAAGGCTAAAAATAAATAATGACTTAAAGCATTAAATATATGCCTATGAGTATATGTACATATGCATACATGCTTACCTACAAACACACATATATGGCTCTGTTGGGTGATAAAACTTTTTCTCATGTATGAACTAAAGCTTCTTCTCACACCATTTAAAAGACTGAAAATACTTTGATGGAAGAAGACCAGTTTGACCTCTCAGAAAAGTGGACCTTTGTAGGAAATAAGCTCTATTTGCAGGTTTCTCAATATATTTCAGTCTGTTTGCATGCTAATTTACAACATATATTATGTTGTCCCTATTCAATTCAATTCAGTTCAATTCAACAAACTTTTATTAAATCCCCTACTATGTGCAAGGCATTTTGCTAGGCACTAGGGATACAAAGAAAAAGGTGAAACAATACTTGCCCTTAAAAACTTATATCCTGCTAGAGAAATATGCCATACAAACTGATAAGTTTATATATATACGTATACATATAATATATATATATACGTATACATATAATATATATATGTACATACATACACAATATCATTTCTTGTGTGGCAAGTGTGGATGATGAGGAGTAAACTGAGGTCTAAACTGAGATGGGTCAGTTCCTTTTCTCTCTCTCTTTCCTTCCCCAAAGTAACCAAGGGTGGGTTCGGCAGCAAAGGAATTTGCTACTTAATGCTGTATGGAAACATAGTCTTTATTGATTAGACTGGAAACACCGGAGAGCCGGTGGGCAAAATGACTGCATGGTACAAGGCCAATTTTGCAAAGAATAGATTTTTGAGGACTCTTGTTTTATACAAGAGCACAATCATTCAGATGCAGTGATGTAAGGAGGTTCCGGAGAGTGATGTAAATAAGATAAGGATTCTCTTGTTATCTTTTGGGGAACTCAGTTATCGTCCCTGAGTTGATGATTCTGAAACAGATTTATCCAGCTTCAACTTTTCTGCTGATTTTCTGTGGTCTCACATCTCCAGCTGCCCATTGGACATTGAGAGCTGGATATCCCACTCACATCTTAAAGACGTGTTCAAATATGAATTCATCAAACCTTCCCCTCCTTTTAACTTTCTGATATTCTCAAAAGTGTTGCCATCTTCTCAGTCACTCAGATCAGTTTTTTTAAAACAAAGTCAGTTCAGCAAGATGGCAGCACAATTGACTGAAATGTAAAAAGTTTCAGTTAACTCCTTCCTTTGATGTACACAACAATACTTCCCAAAAGATTTCCCTTCCCCCTCCAAATGACCCATTGTATGAGGAACCAGTAAACCAGACAATGGATATCAAAGAGCACCTTCTCTGCGCAATGTGTTATTTGAGTCATTCATCAGATTCAGTTGAGCATGTTGTTGTTTTGGTGGTTGGGGACTTAGTCTCAATGGGCATTGCTAATTACTGTACTACCTCTAATTACAGATACAGGCTTAAACTGAGTTCTTTTCCTCAAACTAGAAATTAATCCGGGAAATCTAGTGGGGCAATTACCATACTTGTTGAAACAAGCAAAAGGGGGTGGAGGGGAAATGCCATGTATAGCACTATGAGGTAGGAACTTAATAAAAACACTTTTGTACCCAAGCAACAGGGGATGTCTAATTGAACTCAGCTCAATGTCTGGGCTGTTTGTTTTTAAAAGGGTTTGGTGACTCACTTTCCTAAATGGCATTGGATGTATCTCAGCACTTTAGTTGTGAATTGATGCTGCAATTTGATGGCAGGGTCATATTTTAAGAAGTACACATACAAAACAACAACAACAAAAAAATCCCCAAACCACAACACTAAAAAAACACGTTCTTCTTCTAAACATCATGTCGGTGTGGAGAAAACCGATCTGTCAGATATGCTTGTCATATACACATATTTTATAATCCAATGTGTTCGGGCAAGAATTTTGGCACGACTTTGCAATAGCTATCTTGAACTTTTCTTGACACTTGCAATGGCACGTAATTTGGTGGGGGTGTAATACTTGGGAGAACCTTAACCCTTTTATTCAAGGTCTAAAAGACCCTCTCTTAAGGAATCATTGCCTAGGGACTAAACAGGACTAGAGATGGCAGGTAATGTGGGCCTGAGATGTGACTGGGAAGCTGTTGGGACAATTATACATGTGGTGTTTTGGTTAAAACTCCTGGGAGAATATCTTTCTGGGGCTAAAGCAGCTTGTGATCAAGGATCAGGGAAATTCAATAGAATTAGTCCAATTCAATTCACTTCATTTGAATTCAATGTCTTCATTCATTGATGCATTTATTTGAGTTTGTGCCAGGAATTATGTCAGCAGAGATGAAACAATGATTTGTCATTAGGGGAGGGAAGGAGAACAGGTACATTAAAAAGTGAATGCAAAATATATACAAAGTATGTTAAGTCATTAGCAAGAGGAGGGTGGGGAGAGGAGGGATCAGGGTACTAGAGAATCTTAACTTTAGGGATTCTATCCAGAGGAGGTGAGGAGTGAGTGGCAAGGTAGCCCACACTCACTATAATTAACTAAGGGCACAAGAGAAGTCCTAGGCAATTTATCTGTGTTTGATTTGAGGAGAAAACACTAATGAAAGAAATATTAGAGAAATATAGTGGCCATACATTGTTAGGTTCTTACTAAGTGTAATGAGATGAGATATTAGGTTCTTACTAAGTGCTTCACATTTTTGGCGCCCACAATGTGGGGCAAGGACTTTTGCTTATCCTGACAAGGACTTATTCTGAGCCCTTCAGAGGAGCTAGCCCGGCTAGCTCAGTCAGTAGAGCATGGGACTCTTAATTCCAGGGTCACGAGCCCACGTTGGGAGCCAATATGTCAAGTTCTGATTGTCTTTCAGTTGTAATCCTTCTCTGGGAGGAGGTTTCTTTTCTCTGTGAATCTTTTTCTCTGTCCTCTTCACCTTGCGAATCCACAGGATGTCTTCTCCTTGATTCAATCCAGAACTGACTTTCCAGATTCTAACTTCTTCTTTTATCCTCCCAGAGAATGGGCGTGGAATAACTCAGGGGCTTGTGGGAAAAATACTTCAATCAATGAACTTGCTCTTCTTAAACATGTAAGCTCCTCCCAGAAGTTCAAAGGGGTAAAACTCCCCTTAAAGGCTGTAACTAGAGAATTGTTAAGTACCTACTTAGCACTTAGTAAGAACCTAATATCTCATTATCTCATTAGCACTTAGTAAGAACCTAACATCACATCACCATGTCTTATGTCACAATGTCCAAGATGTTTGCCATACAGAGTAAGTTCTGTAGGTGATCAGGAAAAGAAGAGAAAAGTATTGGCAGGAGTTATTATGGGAAGGTTCATGGAAGACCTAGGATTTGAATGGGGTCCCAAAGGAATTTGACAAAGAGGAAGAGAGGAGAGGAAAATATCAAAAGAGCCCCAAGGTGGCCGTAAAATAAAAATGTAACCTATCCTCCCAGCCTCCCACCCACATGCTTCTCCCTCCTTCCAAAACTACAATGTGGGGAGGCTGTTTTTAGTAAATCTCTTGCCTTGTCCACAGAAGTCCCTTAAGTGACAGGTTTTTCAGTTGAGATCTTCCCTTTCCCTTTGGCTGCTACTTTTTCCCCCCTTATATTTCTGTCTACTAATGATCATGCATGATGTTTATGTTCTAAGTAACATTGATGAAAACTGTCTTTGATATTCATTGTGCTTTATATAAAAAAGGTTCTGGTGCCCCAATGCTCCTATGTCCCTCTCCCCCAAGAATCAGAAGAGCCATAAGGAGTAAGGTGCTCAAAGTAATGTTTTCCATTACAGTTTGGGGTTGGCTGTACCTTGCTCCTCATCTTCTCTGTGGTCTTTAATATTACCAATTGACATTTCTTCCCTGATCATCTTTTCTATCAAAATTTCTCTGGTATTGATTCTCTTTCTTTGAGAAAAAGCCTTCATTGCTCAGTATTCAGTCAATCAACCAAGGCTCTATTCTGATCTGTTTTCTCTTTTTATTCTTTTTTACTCTTTACTTTACAATTCTCTTACTTGGCAATTTGATCAACTATAATTGGTTCAATGATCATTTTTGTGAAAATGATTCCCATATTTACATATCCAGCCTTTATTTCTCCCCTGACCTTCAAGAAGAAGCAATCAATAAAGATTTATTAAGCACATACTGTGTGCCAGGCACTGGGAATATACAGAGAGCAACAAGACAGTCCCTGCCCTCAAGCAGATTATAATAGGAGAGATAATATGCAAAAATATGAAAAGCAAGCTATATACAAGATACATAGGCAATAATTAACAGAGGAAAGGCCCTAGAATTAAGAAAGCTTGGGAAAAGCTTTCTGTTCAAGATGAGATTTGAATTGATGCTTACAGGAAGCCAAGGAGGTCAATAGTGTGAGTGGAGGACAGAAGACATTCTAAGCATGGGGGACAACCAGAGAGGATGCCAGGAGGTGAAAGATGGAATAGCTTGGTTTTGAAACAGTCTCCTGGCTGTTCAATGTCATAGTATGTGTTAGGGAATAAGGCGTGTAAAGACTGGAAAGGTAGGAGAGGGCTAGTCTTTGAAGGATTTAAATGCCAAACAGAATATTGCGTATTTGTTCTTGGAGTCAAAGGGAAACCACTGGAGTTTATTGAATAGGGAGGTAACCCAGAACTCATTCTCTTCCCTGTCCCAAACCTTACTACTGAGGATACCACTGTCATCCTGGGCAGGTAAGCTCCCATACATATATTTCCCTCTTCTAGACCCTCTGTCTCCTTCTCTTCTCTGCCTTCACATAGCACTAAGTGGCTACAAGTCCACTGTTTTCCCAGGTTCTAAGAATTAACCATATGTAGGGTCAGTTGAGGCTGGGAGATTTATGAGATGCAGAGTTTAGATCTTCCTGTTTCCCCTTAACTGGAGAAAGAAGTGACCACTTGACGCTATCAGCATACTAGGATGGAGGGGCAAAAACTCTAAGGCAACTCTGGTCCTGGAACTTGTGACAGAGAATAGACTTCTCAGACCTAGATGGACTCAGGAGAGGACCAATGTTCCTATGCCAGGAAATACTCTCCTATCTTCTGGAAGGCATTTCCTCCCTCATCCAGCCACAGCTAACTCCACACAGAGCAGAATATGAGTGGATTTAGCAGCCAGTTCCAACAAGCGAATAATCTTAGAATCATTAATCCCGGGATCCTTTTCTTTTTAACCTTGAACTTCCATGTATTTCCCTGCATCTTCCTTTCTATAGCTGCATCTCTTTCCTTATTTATTATAACAATCTCCATGGAAATCCCAACACTCTGTGTGGGGGAGAAGCAGGCTTAATGGGAAGGAGAACATCATATATTCAATTAGAGTGTAGAATAAATAGTCACACATATAAGGATGATACAAGTTAGGGCTCTGTAAGGGAAAGAACGAGGAGTCTAGATGAAATCTACTAACTGTGATGAGGAGTTAGGGAATACTTTCAGTTGGGGAATGGGTGGATAAGGGAAGGCTGCATGGAGATGATGACTAAGCTGGACCCAAAAGAAAGGGAAGAATTTTAACAAGTGGAAAGGGTGTCCACAGGGGATGAATCATGTGAATTTCTGTCCAGGAAAGATGGTAGGGGATAAAATTAGAGAATAGTCACGCAATCTTTTTGAGAGTCAGGGAACAGAGTTCAATAGCCAAGGTTTTTAGGTATCTGTGGGACCTGAATTATTGCTTACACCCCCTTTTAAAAGTGCTTTACATACAGACTCTAGAGTTACCCCATCTTCCCTTTGCAGATCTTGACTGTCCCTCTTAGATGCTTAGTATTCAAGACAACTCATAACAAATACTGAAGGAAGTGAGAAGCAAGACTAAGACTAAGTTTAGATCTGGCCTCATACTTATTTACTGACCATGGACATAGGTCACCCTGCCTCAGTTTTCTGATCTATAAAATGAGAATAATAATAGCACTTATTTTCCAGGATCACTATGAAAGTAGAAGGCCCAGAAAACAAGTATTATCTAAATGTCAGTTATTATTATTACTATTATTTTGTTATTATTAAGCACCCAGAAAGTTAGAAGGAATGTCCATATATTATACTCCATCACTTCCTAATATATATATACAACCTACATATTGAATGTTACCTATATCAACCTCTATTCCCTTCCTCCAAGAGGTCTTTCATGATTTCAACTAATCGTTGATGAACTATAAAGGCCTAAATAACAAGATCATAAGTAAACATTTCTTCTATCTCCAGCAAGGCAGCTTGGTATTGTAGATCCGTTAGGACTTGTTAGGAAAAGCTAGATTTGAAACCCATCTTCAACACTTATTAGTTCTGTGACCATCATGAAGTTCTTTAATCTCTGAGACATGATTTCCTTATTTGCAAAATGGACATGATAAGAACCACAGTACCTCCCTTACAAGGTATTTAGGAAGTTCAAATTTGATAATATAAATAAAATATTTTGCAAATCTTACAGTGTTTTTTAAAATTTTTTTAATGTATTTATTAGCTATCAATATTTGCTTTTATTGCTTTCCATTTTTTTTCTCCCTTCTTGCTTCTCTTCTCTTCTCTTTCCCTAAGATGGCAATCAATCAGATACAGGTTATACATGCACAATCATATTAAACATATTTCCAGACTAATCATGTTGTAAGAGAAGAATCAGAACAAAAGGAAAAAAAAACACAAGAAAGATAAAATAACAAAAAGGTGAAAACTGTATGCTTTGATCTTCATTCAGACTCCATAATTCTTTCTCTGGATGTGGATAGCATTTTCCATCATGGGTCTTTTGGAATTATTTTCAATCATTATATTGCTGAGAAGAGCAAAGACTTTCAAAGCTGATTATCTTTACAATGTTTGCTGCTATTGTGTACAGTGTTCACCTGGGTTCTGCTCACTTCAGTCAGTATCAGTTCAGGTAAGTCTTAAAGTGCCTTTTAAACATCTTCTATTATTTTCTCTGTCAAAACCCCCAAACTCTACCTAGAATCACAAAGGAATTAAAGACAATTCTATGTACTTTTCTGATTTATTTTAGTCTTTCTTTTCTTTTTTTTCTGACTGTCATTTTCTCAGTATGGAAACTCCACACCAGCTCCCACCTTGCTCCCAACTCAGTTCCTTTTATAATCTTAAAGAATTATTTCAGAGACTGAGAAATGTGAAAGATTATGGTTTTGCTGACTTTGAAGCCATCTCTCTATCTACTATGCCATGCTGCCTAAAACCTCTCTTTTCCTGTTGTATCCTAGCAGTTTGGGAGGGTTGTTGATGTATAGAATCAACAAGTTATGTTGGGAATTATTTTATGAGGGGTCAGGATCAAATAAGGAATCCACTTTTCAAATATGAATGGTCTTAAAAGTGTTTTCAGGGTGGCAGGAGAAACATAGGACAGAATGCAAACCTGGAGGGGCAAGGGGTGGGCCTGAACAGGGCTGATATCACCTTCTTTGGGAATAGGGAATTTCCCCCCTGAATAGGTTCAGGCTTCTTTGGAGGCACAGGGTTAGAATGGACCATCCCACCATCAATCCTCAGTCCTTTCTAGCCTGTGCAAGCTTACAGACACTAGACTGTGTCTACATTGGGAAGCAAAGGCGACTGAAAGGTTAGCTTGGCTGAATGCTTTGTGGAAAGCTGTATGCTGACACGGGGCCTAGACAGAGTGTCAGCGTGGAAATCACACGGTGACAGCTTCCTTCAACCTCCAGGCCCATCAGCGTGTCAGGCAATCTGACAGGTCTCAGCTAATAAGGTAAACAAAGGATTTAGAGCATCGCTAAAAGAATGCTGGAATTCTTTTTTTCACTGTTCTCCTATTCATGACATGCCTCAGAGTCAGCTCAGGGCCCAGCGGAGGCAGCAAGTCTCAGCTTTTAAACCTTCCATGGGGAGAAAGGGAGGGGGGCGTTGGAGGAGACCCAGCCACTGAGCTCAGTGTGGTGTCTGACATCTTGTCTCCAGGCCAAACATTTGGCGGCTTCACTGAAATTCAAAGAAATGTGGCGTCATCTTTCCACAGCCCCCTCAAGTTGCATCCTACAGCATATAAAGCATAAACTCTTTCCTTCACCTCTGGCATTCAAAGCCTTCCACATCATGGATCCAAACCTTTCCAGCCTTATTCTTCACTTCTTCCCAACTCTGCTTCTGCCACATTTGTCTCCGCACGAGCTCTTGGAAATGTCTTTCTCTCCCCCACTTGTGAGACTTTGCCCCATTGTTCCCCACCCCATCCCACTGCTCCTGTCTCTTCACCTGCCCAAATCCAATCATCCCTCCAAAACTATTTCAGATTTCCTCCTTCCTGAAGTCTTCCCTGACCATCCTAATTGAAAGTAGTTTTTGCCTTCCTGGAATTCCAATAGCACTTAATAACTGCACTGAGTATATAATGCCTTGTGACATATTTTGTATGTAAGTACTAGAATAAAAGAATATATATGGGGTTATCTAGGGAGCATTGTAAATAGAGTACCCAGAACTTGAGTTCAAATCTGGTTTCAGACACTCACTACATGTGTGATCCTGGGTAAGTCACTTAACCCCAAGAAAAGGAAACAGAAAG
This sequence comes from Sminthopsis crassicaudata, assembly GCF_048593235.1. Lineage (NCBI taxonomy): Eukaryota > Metazoa > Chordata > Mammalia > Dasyuromorphia > Dasyuridae > Sminthopsis > Sminthopsis crassicaudata. The sequence goes on along the minus strand of NC_133618.1, from coordinate 87,624,609 downwards.
AGTGTACATGTATGTAATTGGGAGTGATGTAACCACAGGACTATTTTTAAAAATTAATTTTTCTCAATGAACAAAAATAGTCTCTCCTTCCCAGCTCCCTTTCCACTGAAAGAAGAAAGAAAAGAAAAAAGTCCTCATAATTAATATGCATGCTTAAGGAAAACAAATTCTTGCATTGGCCAAGTTAAAAAAAAAGTGAGAGGTCTTCACCTCTCTGTCAGAAGGTAGGTAGCATGATTTAGCATTAATCCTCTGGATTCACAGTGGTCAGGGGGTTGATATGATTATTTTCCATATTATTTGAGTTGCTTGAGCCTCAATTTCCAGATAACAGCAACAACTCAAAATGTTTTACAAATAATTAATTTATCTTCATAAAATCCAGGAAATGGTTTTATTACCCCCATTTTACAAGTGATAAAATGGAGATAGATAAAAATTAAATAACTTGCCTAGATTCACAGAATGTGAAGGTCAGCTATGAACTCTGGCCTTTTTTTTTTTTTTTTTTTTTTTTTGAGGCTGGGGTTAAGTGACTCGCCCAGGGTCACACAGCTAGGAAGTGTTAAGTGTCTTGAGACCAGATTTGAACTCGGGTCCTCCTGAATTCAGGGCTGGTGCTCTATCCACCGTACTACCTAGCTGCCCCGAACTCAGGCCTTCTTGACTCAAGATCTAATATTCTATCAACTGTGTCACCCAACTGCCTACTATAAATCCCACCTTCTATAAATTTCTGCTATTCAGATCCAGGAAGGAAAAAAAAAACATCTTAGACCTCATATTATAGCAAAAGAAAATCGTATATTTAAAAAAGAAAGCATTATGAAATCAAGAAAATATCAAAGAAAATATAGCACAAAATGTAATGAACCCAATTATTATTGCAAAGGACCATTCTCCCATATGCCTGGCCCTAATAAATCTAAGTATTTTTGCTTCTATTCTTCAAGGTAGTCTAATTAAACAATTTTGTGGATTGGAGAAAGACAAAGAGAAGGTCTAAGACTTTTCACAAATGAATACACTAAGATATATCCTGGTATTGCCATGCATTCCCTCATAAATTCATCCAATAGTATTATCAAAATTGCACATATTTTTATATCATCTCCCTAGAAAAGTAAGAGGACAACAATTATGCCCAGATAAAGATATTACACTAGTTTTTCTTTTACTGATGGAAAGCAAAACTGCTATCTATGTCAACTAACTGTGATATGATGAGGTAGACCCCAGGGGAGCTTCCTCCAAGGCACTTGCAGCTCTAAATCTATGATCCTGTGATTTTTTCCCATGTACATTGCCTCCTAGGGTTCTTTTAAAAATTCCTGACAGTCCCATCAAATGCCAGTTACACATACCACATAAAGCAAATACTAATTAAATCCATTTATCCAGGTCAATAAAAATAAAAATCATAGAAATTATACAAATGACAATATACTAAGTTATTAATAAACTCAATGAGATCACCCACTAGGAGTAAGATAGATCAATCAAGAGAAAGTATTTTAGATTTCATCCGACGAAATATTCCCTAAAATCTCTAGTGAGCATAGGGATATGTTCAAAGTGATAGTTTCTCAACATAATGGCCTCTTCCCAGAGTCTTTCTCTTTAAGGACTTTTATCTAAAGAGATTCTGGAATGGTAAATTTTGAATCTGGAAGCCAGAATAAGCTTTCTCTTCCCCCAGATTTTCACCTATTTCATGCCTCATGAAGGCACAGAACAGCTATTAATCAAATGAATAATCAATCTCCACCAATAAGGAGAGTCTTATGCAAATGGGCTTAAATCATGGTATATGATGATGATAATGATGAATATATGATAGAGATAATACCTATAGAACCTACTCCATAAAATTGTTATGCACTTTAAATGATACAATGCATATAAGTGCTTTGTATTTTAAATCATTTTACAAATGTCACTTATTATAATTGCCATTTCTTTGAGGAGTTCCAAAATAGAAAATAGATGCCATCAGGAAAAGGCCAAAAGATCCCTGAAGCTACTTTAGAGAACAAATGGGGATCTTTTAGGGGATCTTTTAACTAAGCAAAAAGACATGACAGCCAAAGAAAACATCAGTTTAGAGTATAAGCTCTTTGAAAAAAAAAATTCAGAGGAGAATGGCAGAATGTTATAAAATGATCCGACCTCAAAAAAACAGTGAAAACAAGTACCTGGAAAGCTTGGCGTGAGAGTTACCTAGGTTAAATAGTGTCTCCCCCAATGGTTAGTACAAATTAAACTGACAGGATGACAGCTCACAAGATAAACAGATTTGCAACCTTGCCATCATGTCCTGTTCATATCTTTGAATGCAATGGAACTAATATATTAAACCTTGAATGCCAAATGTACTATATAAAGAAATAGAAATGACATATCAGAAGATGAAATGGGTAAGAGCAGCTGGACATGACCAGATATATCACAAAGAAATTCAAGCTAGAAGTAAAACAATTTTGAAATCACTTTGGGATATCTCTTTAAAAAAAACAAAAAAGAATACACCATTAGTGGTATTTTTATGTCCCCCTAGGAGTAAAAAAAAGGGACTTGAAAAGATATCAGTAATTACTAATAACTAGGTATATTTTTGTTTTTTCTATAAAATCTTTATGAAAGTGATTTATAAATATATTACAAGTACTCTTAATGCAAACATGAAAAGGAAAAAGGCAGGCTTTTACAAATAACTCTTTATAATAAAACACATGTATAACCACACAACTAGATGATAGGAGCAGAGAATGAAAGATTCTACTGAGTTTGTTTAATAGAGTAAAATGCAGCCTTAAAAACTCTCCTCCAATAAAAAAATATGTCCCAAGCATATATGTATGCAGATCTCATCTTGTTAGTTGTAAGCACAGAGATAACTGTTCAAAAGGTCTGAGTGTTTTTGTCAAACAATATAAAAAAACAGAGAGATATGTTACTACTGTCAGGGAGTCCCACCCAGAATCCATATTGGAGAGGGATTTATTATAAATTTTTAATTTGGGATTTGTGAAAATAAGAAAATAATTTTATAATAATTTCAATGAAATTGATTTTCATAATCCTATGTATTTCATTTTAAGCATTTAAAACCAATATTCTGAGAAAGGATCCATAGACTTCTCCAAATTGCCAAAGGGATCAGAAAAGTTAAGAACCCTCAGTGTAGATATGAGATTCTCCCAGTATTTCAACTTGCAGAGAATGCGGTGCTGATTTTTTTCAATAATAAGTGTCATGATACTACGAGGCTTTTTCAGTGAGATAAACAATTATTTTAAAAGCAGATCAACAGCTCAGTAAAGATTATCTTTCAATCTCTATTTTCTTTTGTGGTTATATGGTGGGGGAACACAAAATATCATTACATCCAAGTAATCAAAATTGTAGGTGACAATATAATAACTAGAATATAATGCTTTAGAATTTTTACAAAGCTTTAAATACACTAACTTCTCAAACTTATCAAGCTGGATGATTATTTCAAGTGGGAACAAATGATACTGATAGAAGGAACTTAGCCAGAATTCCTGAGGATTATAAAGTCTTAAGGGCAAGAAACTGATGTTCATAGGGACAAAAGTGGTATTTTCATCACTGCTATCCATTGAAGACAAAGAATTGAGATAGATTTAGTGTCTGAACAGGTGGTTAAGAAAATGGTATATGAGAGAAGTATTTGAATTTCTAGACTATGGCTTCAAAAATAGGAATGATAGATCTTGACCAGGCATTAACCTGGGTTGATAATAATGTATTTTACTGGTCTCTGGAATAATCAAAAGGACTTTTAAGTGAAAAACAAGAGGCACCAAAGATGCTTAGATATCTATTTACAAATGCATGGCATGGCATCAACTAGCAAGATGAAGCAAAAATACTAAAACAATGAGGTGATTTGATCACCCATGTATCATTGATTTGGGAGGATGAGACCTAAAACTGGAATATGCTTCTAGAAGAGTATAATTCACATAAAAATAACATCAGTGGAGATGAGTTGGAGGACAGAACAAATCATATATTTTTTAAAAGCATGGAGATTTTTATCTTTATTTTTTTCTAGTCTTAAATTCTCTCTTCCTCTCTCATCTACTTAGAAGGCAAGAAAAACAAAACTTACTACATGTATACACACATATATACACACATATATGCATTTATATATGTGTATCTACATATGTGTGTATAATCATGCAAACAAATTTCCACAATAGCTACATTTTAAAAGCAAGAAAGAGGAAAAATGAAAAAAAATTCAAACTACACTTTGAGTTTATTACTTCTCTATCTGGAGGCTTCATGCTTCATGCATGCTTCATCATGAGCCCTTTGAAATTGTGGGCCATAGGATTGATCCAAGTCATGAAGTCTTTCAAAGTTGCTTTATCTTTCAATTTTGCTATCACTATGTCTGACACTCTCCTGGTTCTGCTCACTCATTTTCTTGTGGTTCAGTTGTATCTGACTCTTGGTGATCCCTTTGGCAATGATAACGATGTATCAAAAATTATGCACAGTTTTAAAGCCCTTGGGACATAGTTCCAAATTGCTCTCCAGAATGTCTGGATCAGTTCACAACTCCATCAACAATGCATTAGTGTTCTAGTTTCCCCACATCACCTCCAACATTTATATGGTGTCATTCTTTATTTTAATCTTATCCTGGCATACAGTATGTGATGTTAGTCTATGCCTAGTTCCTCCCAAGCTGGTTTAGTTTTTCCAACAGTTTTTGTCAAATAGCAAGTTCTTGCCCCAGTAGCTGGAATCTTTGGATTTATCAAATACTAGGTTATTGTGTTCATTTGTATGTGTATTTATGTATATCTACATCTACATGTATATATATATGTATACATAAATACACACATACATATATATTTATATAGGATTTGTTCTACTAATTAACTTCTCTATTGCTCCATACAAAGCTGTTTTGATGACAACAGATTTACAACATAGCTTGAGATCTAGTAATGTTAGACCCTCTTCTTTCACATTTTTCATTGATTCCCTTGATAGTCTTAGCCTTTTGTTCTTCCAGATGCATTTTGTTATACTTTTTTCTAGCTCTATAAAATAATTCTTTGATAATTAGTTATGTATAACACTGAATCAGTAATTTGTTTAGGTACTGTTTATTTTGTCTCTGTCAACTTACGAGCAATTATTTGCCCAAATATTTAGTTCTGTCTTTGAGTTAAGAACATTGTGTAATTGTGTTAATATAGTTCCTGTGTATGTGTGCTGGCTGATAGACAACTGAGGGTTTTGTATTGTTTCTAGCTATTTAAGTGAAATTCCTCTTTCTATTTTTTCCTGATGAGTTTTATTGGTAACATATTGAAATGTTGATGACTTTTATGGATTTATCTTATATTTTGCAGCTTGAATAAAGTTGTCGAAGGCTTTGATTAATTTTTTTTACTTGACTCTCTAAGTTTCTAAGTAAACCATCATTTCATCTACAAAAAAGTGACAGTTTTGTTTCTTCGTTGTTTATGCTTTTTCTGTCAATTTCTTTCTCTTGTCTTATAGCTATAATCAAGATTTCTAATACAATATTGAACAGTAATGCTGATAATGGAATCCTTATTTGATCCTTAATCTTATTGGAAAGACTTATAGCTTATTCCCATTGCAGATAACGCCTGCTCTTGGTTTTAGGTCAATATCATTTGTAAGAAAGCTGCATTTATTCTTGTGCTTTCTATTTTTTTCAAATAACAGAATGAGTGTTGTATTTTGTAGAAATAGCTCCTTATAATTATTTTGATTTCCTTTTATTGCTTGTTAATTCCCTTCTTTTCTTTTATGAAACTGGCAATTTGGTTTCTTTTTTTCTTTTTAAAATCCAATTTAACTAATACATTATCAATTGTGTTTTTTTTTTCTCTAAAAAATCAGCTCCTAGTTTTATTTATCAGTTCAATTTTCTCTAAGTACCATTTCTCTCTGCTTTGAAATTTTGACTCAGTACTAGAAATGGGCAACAGAGCTGCCAGCTGACATTGTGTCTGCTCTCAGCATGGTTCAGGTTGTTTTGGAGGATCTTTCTGCCCCAGTGTCTCCTGCTCGGATGTTCATTCTCAGCCCCTTTAAAACCTCTGAGTGCTGGAATGCTCCCCAACACTACCACTGCGTTGTTATCTTGCTTAGTTCCTGACCCAATGTCCACAGACATTTTTGTCTATCTTTCTAAATTACACTATCTGGAAAAACTACTCCAAATGACATCTTATTGATTTTCCCAATCAGAATTCAGTTTGAAAAGTTTTTTTTAATAGAGGTTTGCTAAGTGAGCTAGGCAACAATTTTGACTTCTGGAACACATTGCACATTTAGAACATGTTCTTATGCAAGAAAATCCAGTAATTGTGGAAGAAGAAAGCGGAGAGCATTTGACTAAGGGCCAGCAGAGGCAGAAATAGAAGTAAAAGAGTCATTGGAGTGTACTTTAAGCTCCTCAGTCAGAAAGAGAATACATATGTACATAATAAGCCCACATGAATATGTATGTATACATAGATACACAAATGCACTCAAACACCTATGCATAGCAACATGTAGTGGGTATGCATGTGTACACATATGTACATATGTATGGTGTGTAATACACATGCACATACATACTATATATACACATACACATATAAAACATATACACACTACCTATACATATATATGTATATGTATATACACACAGAATTTAGGAATCAAGGAAAGAGAGGGGAAGGGAAAAAACATTTATATAGTGCCTACTATGTGTTAGGCAGTATACTAATTACCACCATCCCCACTTATCTTTTTTTTTTTAAATAAATATTATATCCCTTAATCCTCACAATAACACTGGGAAGAAGATGCTATTATTATTATTATTATTCACATTTTACTCTTAAGGAAACTGAGGCAAATAGAAGTTATCACCCATCTGCAATCATATAGCTAATAAGTTTATGAGGCTGGATTTGAATTCAGGTCTTTCTGACTCCAAGCTTAGCATTTTTCACATTGTACTATCACATAGTCTGCCACAGTAGCATAATAGAGAAGTGAAGGGGAAGGGAGGATTGTACTGGAGAGATTTATTATCTGGACTTCTCCTTTTTCTGCCAAAAAATGGAAGGTTTAAAAAAATTCCTCAATAATAATTTGCCTCACAAAGTAGAGGGTTCAATAACAAGGAAAGTCTCCCCATTTGATTCTCATCAACAAGGAAAATCTGAGTTATGGATGGAAATGTTTACAAGTTTGGGAGACAATGATCCATGCTAGGGAGCCATAATTCCCTTATCTTATATTTATGAAGTTGAACTATAAGACTTTATATTTATCCCTATTAAAATTTCACCCTATTCAATTTGTCCCAATGTTTTAACCTTCTGAGGTCTTTTTTGGATCAAAGCTATCATAAAATGTGTTAGCTTGCAAAGTCCTATGTCATCTGAAAATTTGGCAAAGAGAGAGACTATGTCTTCATCCAAATAATTGATAAAGATGTTCAGTAATACAAAGCCAAGGGTGTAATAGAGCCATTGTGTTAGAGTCTTTCTTCCAAGTTGAGATTTAACTGTTAGTGACAATTCAATACATTCATTCAACCAGTTTGGAATTGTGCCATAATCTAGACTATGTCTTTTGATCATTTCCACAAGAATATCATGAAAGAATTTGTACAATGCATTGTTAATATCTAGGCAAAGTACCTATAGCATTCCCTTGATTTACCATTTCAAAAAAGGCAATGGGTCATAAATAATAACTTTTTAGTTTTCAAAATGAATGCAAAGATAATTTTCAACATTCACCCCTGGAAAACCCTGTGTTTCATTCTTTTCTCCCTCCCTTTCCTCCTCCTCCCCCCTTTCCTAGACAGTAAGTAATCCAATATAAGTTAAACATGGGCAATTCTTCTAAACATATTTCCACATTTATCATGCTATGCAAGACAAATCAGATCAAAAAGAAAAAAAGAGAAGGAGAAAAACACCCCAAGCAACCAAACAACCAAACAACAAAAAAGGTAACAATACTATGTTGTGATCCACATTCAGTCCCCATATCATTTCTCTGGATACACATGGCTCTCTCCATCCCAAGTCTATTGGAATTGACCTGAATCATTTCATTGTTGAAAAGAATCAAATCTATCACAGTTGCTCAAATGATCTGCTCTTAATAAAGCCATGCTGGACTTCCCTCTCCCCAAGATGTTCACCATTCTAGAATTCTTCTAGGAGTCCAGGTCAAACTAAATGACTAATAGTAGAAAGCATACATTTCTCTTTTTGAATATTGAGACACTGTGCCATTTTATAATGCTAAACTATGGATTTTTAACCTGTTTCCATACCTGGCAGAAGGCTGAGGATAACAGGATATCTTTCTCCTCTCATCCTTCTCCCTGCCAGCTAAATAGAGTTAAATTTTCTGTCTGACTATATGGAGATTATCCTGCTTCCCTTAACCTGCCCAACTTTTCCAAAGGGAAAATTCAGCTTCCATTCTTGAGCCTGATCCAGATCTCCCACTTGGTGTGCAATCTCTTATGATTACATTGCCAGGTCACATCTGTGCTAGGGTTACTAATTTTTATGCCTTTTGCATTTAAAAAGAAAGAAGAATGAATAAAATAAAAATTAATAAGTAAGAAATCTTATGAAACATAAGATCTAAAGGATAGAGTTTCTTCATCAAAGCAGGCATCAAAAGCAAAATCTTTAGAGTGAATGGAAGAAATTCCAAAGGATACTTTAAATTTCACATTTTCTTTTCTTTTTAAATATTTATTATTTTTAAACTTAAATATTAAAAGATAAAGAAAATGAAAAGCACATGAAAAGAAAATTCAGTATAGAACTATGAACTTACATTTCATGTATATATTTTTTAAAAAAACCTGTATAATAAATATTGCACATCATTTCAAAGCTGCACCACTTTTCTGTACTTCCTTCTAAATTTTCTGTTGTTCTCTACTGTGTACTTTTTTCCTTCCCCTCTCCCCATTCCACTAGAGAGAGGGTTATCATTAAATACCAATTTATATCTATGTAAAACTATATTATATACACTTCTATTTTTCAATTCTTTCTCTGGATATGGATAGAATCTTCCCTCATATATCCTTTGTAGTTGATTTGAATATTTATAATACTCAAAATGACTTAGTCATTCAAAGTTTTTCTTAGAACACTATTGCTTTAACACATAAAATGTTCTCTTGGTTCTGCTCATTTCACTCTGCATTATTTATTCAAATTTTTCCATAAACTATATGTTTTAAAATGCAGAAAACTCTATTGTATCTAGAAAAAACTTAGCAAAGATACATACATACATATATATAGATATAGATATATAGATGCATAGGTGTATGTGAATCTATATATATAAAACATATAAATGAATACATACATTTGGAATCATTTTGCAATTTCTTTAAATTATCAATCACTAATTTTTCTCTCTCCTATTTCTCCTACTCACTGGGGGAAAAAAGGAAGGGAAGAAAAAAGGAAAAAAGAAAGTAGAAAGGAAGAGTGGAGGAAAAAAAGGAAGAGAGCAAGGAGAGAAGAAAGGAAGGAAGGAAGGAAGGAAGGAAGAAAGGAAGGAAGGAAGGAAGGAAGGAAAGGAAAAATAATAAAAACCCTTTGTATTATATAAGCACTGTCAAGAAAACCATTGGTCACATCCAAAAATTCATTGTTCATTCTGCAAATTAATTCATCATTTCGAAGTTATGAGGTGGGGAGAATTCTTCATCAGTCCTCTGGAATCATAATTAGTTTTGTTCATTGATTCAGCTTATTAAGTCTTTCAGAGTTCATTTTTATAATATTGAGGTTATAGTATAAATTCTTATATCAGTTCACTGATAACTTTAAATGACACATTCCATAGTTGGTCTGTCTTAATGAAGGCAGAACTTGACTATCTTTGGTCTCATACTGTGTGCTTCTTCAGATGCCCCAGAGACTACATTTGGGTCTCTCTAATAACATCCTGATGCAAAATCCTGATGCATGGCCACAGGAACATATTTAGGAACTCAGTTTCCATACCTTCATATTTGAAGTAGCCCAACTTCAGACTTATTATTTTTATTCCTCTTGCTTCAGGATTTGTGACATGTGGGTTTGGAACCTCAAAATTGGTTATAAAGTGAAAGGGTCTTGGAAAAGTTCCATGGCTAGCCTTGCTGATTTCACACACTGCAAACATGAGGGACCTGTATCTCTATGATATTTTCTGGGCTCCTTATATACACATGACTCTATAGCAGAAGTTCTTAAGCTGGATGAATTGCCAACGGGTCCATGAACTTGAACTGGAAAAAATTGCATCTTTATTTTTCATTAACTTCCAACTGAAATCTAGCATTTTTCCCAATTACTAAGAAACATGATTCTGAGGAGTCTAGAGACTTCACACTGAATGTATATAAAAATCCCTCCATAGAATGGAGCCTTGTTAAAAAGAATTTTTGAACAGTTCAGGGATATAACAACTAAACATAATTATTCTAATGTGTAATGTACAAACCCTTCTTTCTTTATCTGGAGTTTTCTTCATATTCTTCTTTCAGTTATGTCATACACATGACCAAATTCATGTCTGATTCAGCTTTTCATTTGGATTAATTCCACCTCTGCCACTCCCACCCTCACTACTCATAAATTATCCTTAGGGTTATGTTCGGCACATAGTGGATACTCAATATATATTATTTGTTGTTTAGGCTGGTTGAAAGAGAGACATGAAAAGCAGCAGCAATCAGATTAATGTACATTACTTTGGTTTGGGCATCTTTCTAGTAAGACTCACCCAGCTCTAGGACTTAAATTCTTCTCCCATCTGAGAAAAGGTAGTTAACAATGTCTTCTAAGAATGACGGAAAAACAGAAAAGATGCCATTTTCATTTGATGGTATAAAAATCCCTGCTTTCCATAGCAAAATATCTCCCTTTCCTTTCTCCTCCCCACCCCCAACTCCTAAAGTGTTTTTAAAGTTTTTCTCCACTCAGCTCACCCAAGCCCTCATTCTAAGTTGGCACACCTAACTAGGAATGACCTTTTTCATTTGCAGGGTTAGGACGGCAGGCATAAATTATTTCTTTGTCATTATTTAAAATGACTAATGTTCTGTTAGCCTTTTAGGAGGTAATTTAAAAGCCATTTATCTTCGTGGGTATAAGTAAGAGTGAACTTCCGCTCCAGGCAGGGCACTTTTTTTTTTTTTTTGAAAGAAAGAAAGAATGAAATTGGCTAATGATCTGAATACAGCCTTGGTCTAAGATTGGAAGCCACCATTTTTAAAATTCCTCTACTGTTTCTTCTGTAAAGACTACAGCAGAGAAATAGGACTTTTGGGGGAAGGGGAATCCACAGAAGGTGTTCTAGGAAAGAAAGCCATTCTTTATGACCCTATAATTGTTATACTTCTCATAATATAGGAAAGGGACTTGAAGAAAAATGAATCAGATACTATTGGGTGGGTACATTAGTTTCTTTTATAGCAAAACTCCATTCATTTAGTAAACATTAAGTGTAGGTGTTACAGACAGGCTATATGAAGATGATACAATGGGAGATAAAGATGAAAGAGATATAATCTGTGCCCCTAAGGACGTTATCACTTAGAAGGGTAAAAAGATTTATACATAGTGCAATGAATCTGTGATTCTCATCAGCAGGTTGAAAGGTATAAGTGAGGGCATTCCCAGCACCAACATTTGTGATAACCAAGGCACGGAGCCAGGAAATCTAGAAGTATCTTTAGAAATAGGAAGTAGTTTAGTCTGTAATACTGAGCAGGTGAAGAAGAATGGTAACAGATAGTGGGTATATTAAAGAGGGCTTTGAATGTCAGGATAAGAAGTTGGAAACAATTGGAAACTATAGAAGAATCTATTTGAATAGGAGAGAAGCAGTATTAGAATTGCATTTTAGGGAGATATATAGTAAATTTTCTTTAAATGGAATTCCCCAGATTTAGAGTTTGTGAAGTTTACCTTTTGTCATTTGAGCTAAAGATATTACATCAACTTTTTTGGAGGTATTCTTTATAAAGGGATTTCCCCCCACCCCAGAAACTTGGTCCTTTAAACATCACAATTTTTTTTTCATTTTATTTCTATCATTTATGACATAACATTTCCTCCTCCATCTTCTTAAAAAGAGCATATATGTTAACATTTCAGAATAATTATGATTTCATCACTGTAAAGTGTTTGACACAGTGCCTGACACATAAGTCCTTAATAAATGCGTGTTCTTTACCTTAAAGATCATAGAAGGCAGATAGATGGCACAGTAGAGAATGCTGGATTTTAGAATCAGGACAAAACTGAATTCAAATCCTGCCTTTGATATTAACTAGGTAGGCCATTCATTTCACCACTTTTAACCTCAGTTTTCTACCTGTAAAATGGGCATAATAATAATAATGCCTATGTCATAGGGGTCTTGGAAGGCTCAAATGAGAAAAATATAAGTAAAGGGCTTTATGAACCTTATGCCATATAAATGGCAGATCTAGAATTAGAAAGGGCAGTAAAGGGACATCTATTCTGACCCCCTCATGTTACAGATAAGAAAACTAAGGTGCAGAAGAGCTGACTTGCTTAAGTTTTATATATGCTGTGATAACCTTAGAATCTGAACCCAGGTCCCTAGATGAGAGAATCAAAGCCCTGAGAGGTGAATTTCTTTGTATACAACAGTACTATAAGGAAGATAGCATAAATGCCATTCCTATTTAAAAGAGGATGTGGAACCCAGAGAAGTTATTGATTTGCCCACAGTGACCCAACTAGTGTCAGAGCCAAGGTTTCAAAATAGTTGTTCTGACTAGTTTCAGTGATTTTTTTTTCTTTTCCTCACTTCTCTTTCTTCTCATGGATCATAAAATCTTAGACCTAGGAGTGGGGTAAGAGCTAAGAGGAGGAACGGGACTTTTAAAGACTCTTATCTTACAAATGAGGAAACTGAGACTAAAACATGTTAAAGGTCACACAAATAATAAATAGCAGATTTGAGATTTGAACTTAAGTCTTCCACCTTCAAAGCCAGTGATTTCTAGGCTTCATTGGCTGTCTCCATAGTGAGTTAATTGGTGCCCATGCTGGGTAGGGTATGCACAACACTGCCCAGTCTTCCATAGGAACCCATAGACAATTGGAATTTTAAGATCCTCAAGACCCTTTTGGAGCGGCTCTGTTGCTCAGTGCCCTTATGAGATCTTTGGCCATATAGAAAACCTGAAAACCAGAGTGGGATTCTTACCTGCAGAAATATTCTTTGGAGCATTTGAACATGCATTTGAATTCTGCCCAGTGACTTTCCTCCCTGCCTACCTTCTCAACCCCTAAGTAAAAGAGTTGTTTCCCAGATGATGTGACCTGAGCAAAGGGCAAGTTCAGTTCCCACAGGTGCATGTATCCTGACTCTCATGTGTGAAGGAGACTGGAAGCAAAGTGATGAGAGCTGATCTTCCTGCTCCCTGAAACAGGAAGGGAACTGGCTAGATTGACTGGATAAGGAGCTATCAGAAAAACAAGTCCACTAACACTGGTGCTTTTATCATCGCCAGTCATCAGAGCTCTGGCAGTCTCATGAATAATGCATCATCCAGTGATTTCCTTCCTCATTTTGTTTGCCAAAGGCACATATGGATTAAAAAAAAATCAATGTATCTGAGCCATGTTGTGATAACATTTATTTAAACTAATGGAGGGGGGGGTGTTGCTAGGGCATACATATGTATATACAATCCAAATGTATACATAATGCATTTTTAAAATTAGGAATAAAAAATCTGGGATTCATAGGATTATCAATTTCAATATGGAAAGGAAATTGAACACCAGCAAATCCAACCTCCTCATATTATAGATGAATAAACTGAGGCACAGAGAGATAAATGATTTAGCCACTTTTAGTTCAGGTTTTGCCTTTTTTTCATTACATGGTTTTGAGTATGGCATTTCAGTTCATTGGGCCTGAGTTTCTTTTTCATTAAAATGATAATGATAAGACGTAAGTTGTCTACTTAATAGAGTTTTTGTAGGGACTCACTTCAATAGGGTAATGCATTGGAAAATGGATTTGGAGCAGGAAATGTTGTTACAAATTTCAACTCTACACTTACTAATTCCCTCTAATTCTCCAGACCTCAGTTTTCTCATCTGTGAAATAGGATAGTTGAACCAGATAATTTCTGATGTTTCTAAAGGCTCTAAATCTATGAATATATGAACCCTTCCATAGACACTTGTTATGTGTTTATTACATGAAAAATAATGCACTGGAGGGATTAAAAAATAATCCCTTCAAATACCCCCAAAGAGTTTAGATTTTACTGGGGCAAATGAGATAACATATTCCACATTTCCAGATATTTAGAAAATGTAAAATACTGCATAAATGTAAGATTTTTGAGTAACTAATAGTAATGAGAAGAAAAAAGGAAGGGAAGAAAAGATTGCATTTCTATAGCATGTTAAAACTCACAAGGCACTTTTATCACTATAACACATGAAGTAGGTATTATGAATATTGTTATCCCCATCTCAGAAAACAATGGTCCAGAGAAATTCCAATAACTTGTTCTTGGCTACTCAGAGCCAAGAGGCTATAGAACCAGGAGGTGGCAGAACTAGCAACCAAACTCAGGTGATACGGTGGAATGAATCCTGGATTTGGATTCAAGAGATCTGAGTTCAAATTCAAACTCTGTTATTTATTGCCTTTGGGAAAAAATCACATAATCTTGTTCAGTCATTTCATTATTTCTGACTCTTCATGACCCCATTTGGGGTTTTCTTGGCAAAGATACTGAAATGATTTGATATTTCCTAATCCAGCTCATTTTACAGAAGAAGATGCTAAGGCAAGCAGGGTTAAGTGACTTGCCCAGAATCACACAGTTAACATCTGAGTTTGGATTTGAACTCAGGATTTCCTAATTCCAGGCCCATGACTCTTAATTTCCTCAACTGTAAATGAAGGATTTGTACTAGAAAACTGACCTTGAAAGTCCTTTTATATATATGATTGTTTGTTAGTTTTTTCTAATATCTTTTCCTGCCTATCTAGATCCATGTATGCTATCTATATTTAGTGCACTGATCAATTATGTCTCCATGTTTTCCAATCTAAAAATGAGGACACTTGTGTAATAGTATTTATAATGACATCTTCTAGGTCTTATGACTGGGATGAACCAGATACTCTGAACAGGTCACTTCTTTCAAACTTAGTTTCCCCATCTGTAAAATGAGATTAGCAAACACACCTACTTTTTATTATTTTTGAGGATCAGCAATGTGGTGATATAAGATAATTGCAATAGACATAGGATAGAAAATGCTATCTGCATCCAGAGAAAGAACTATGGAGATTGAATGTAGATTTGAAAGTATAGGGTCTTTACCTTTGTTTGTTTGATTGACTTCATGTTTTTTTCCCATTTGTTCTGATTTTTTTCTTCACAGCATGATAAATATGGAAATATGTTAATAAGGATTGTATATTCATAATGTATATCACACTGCTTGCTGTCTTGCAGAGAGGAAAGATAAAGGAAGGAGGGAGGAAAAAGTTTTTACTGAAACTAATATTGAAAACTATCTACTGGAAAAAAATAAAGTACTCTTGAGAAAAAAAAAGAAATATTCTGAGCAAGATCTTATTTAAGCAAAAATTAAAGAACCTAATGAAATATAACAAAAATTAAATTTTTAGAAAAAAAGAGCTATACAAATATTATTATTATGACTATTATTGTCATTTTTTTAGTACTGAATACCAATGGTCAATGGAATAGAACAAGTAGGGATATTGGGGATCCAGAGATTAAACATGTTCTCTATGGTACAGAGGACCATGCAGGAAGATCTTATCAGTGCTTGATTGAAAGAAGTTTGAGCAGGAAGTCCAGAAGTGAACGGTAGATAAGGTCCCAGGAAACAGGTGGAATACCAGTGAAGGTTGGCAGTGGGGACTCAGGGAGAAATGGTACAGTTTGGGAAGGGGATAAAGACCTTAGAAAATGACAGAAATAAAACCTCATCCTGGAAAAATGAGAACTGGGTCCTGAGAACAAAGCAAGGACTTGACATACTAAGTACAATGACATGTAAAAGGTAGAAGCTTACTACAGGGCACATGCCAATAAAAATTAAAATTGGAGTAGGAGGGCCTGCTAGGTGCTACAGTAGATAGAGCACCAGCCCCTGAAGTCAGAAGGACCTGAGTTCAAATGTGGTCTCAGACACTTAACACTTCCTAGCTGTGTGACCCTGGGCAAGTCACTTAACCCCAATTGCCTCAGAGGAAAAAAAATTGGAGTATGGAGTCAGAATAGCACAAGCAGCAAGACAGTAGATACTAAACACCCTGAGGTGTGGACACTATTATATCAGGAGTCCTTCAGTCATAGGGGGTAGACAGAGCTGAACCTCAGATGGGATGTAGCTAAGTAGCCCTATGTAGATGGATACCAGTGCCATCACAGGTACTAGAACTATATTTACAGGAACTGGAAATGTAAAAGAATGAAAACATTGTCTTTATCTTCAGGTGACTTACAATCCAAGTCTGTTCCATTCAATTCTGTTCAGTACATAGTTATTAAGTACTTATTGTGAGTAGGACACTGGGTTAGACATTTGGTATAGAAAGGCAAGATGCCTATGTTCATGATGTTTACTATCTGGTCTGAGAGATGGCAGGTATATAGATATTTTTATAAAATGAATGGAAGTATCAGTGAATGTGAAGAGTGCAAACAAAGACTGTCATAGATAAGAGAAAGAAGTGGTTTGAAAGATCAGGCAGGGCTTCTTAGAATGGAGTCTTGAAACAGGAGAAGGATAGCAGGAGCCGGAGATGGGGAAAGTGAGCTCCAAGTGACACATTAAGCAAACATACAAAGACAGGAAAGTGGGAGAAGGACAAAACTGAGGAATTTCATTGGTTAATATATGGAGGACATGGTGGACAGTAGTATAAATGAGATTGGAAGCACAGATTGATATAAGACTGTAAAGATCCAGCTAAGGAGCTTAGTGGGAATAGGAATGGAATGAAGGGGAGAAGGATAAAAGATATAAAATTTAAAATACATTATTATACTATGCTGTCCTAATCTTATTACATCATATCATATATCATATCAAATGCCATATATTACAATATTATGCTATCATATCACATTATATTGAATTATATTAAGTGTCTTGTATCAAGTACCACAATGAGAAGTATTATTAAACTTGAGTTAAAAGTGATAATAGGGAAGTTATTTCACAGTAGATTATAATTCAATTTTATAATGTATAGTACTATTGACAATATTTATAAAAAACTATAATCAAGCCCTAGATTAACACACTGGACTTAGACATGTTCTTTGGGTATAATAATAGCTAAAAATAAAACCCCAAAGTGCTAATAACATTGCAAGGAAGAGAATGAAAGGATGAAATGACCAACAAAAGGATTAAATAACTAACTAAGATAGACAATATACTTTGATTTGCTTTTTCCACAGCAATGGATGAGTTTGTATGTGAGAACAGGAGGCAAGCAGGATCAAAAGTAACAAATCAGTAACTCAAGAAAAGAATAGCTCCAGTTACTAATTCTCAATAAGAAAGATAAGGGAAAATATGGGTTCTGAAGTGGAAAAAATAAGTGTTTAAGAATACAAAAGGACAAAGAATAGGCCAATTTGCCTGGAATAAGAAGTTCATGCATGGGAGTAATGAGGGATGATACTTAGGAGATAGCTTGTGATCAGATTATGAAAGATGATGAAAGTCCATAATGATAGGATAGTTTGATTTTGCCATGTCCAATGAACTCCAGTGGATGCCCACTAACTCTATGACTAAGTAGAAACTGTCTGCTTGACAAAAACGTTCACAGTCTAGTTATAAGTTATCCCCTTTAAAAAACTCAATAATAAACATTTACACAAGAACAATACTATTTTTAAAATAGTATTTTATTTTTCCAAAGACATGCACAGAGAGTTTTCAACATTCACATTTGTAAAACCTTGTGTTCTTGATCCAACCATTCTGGAGAGCAATTTGGAACTATGTCCAAAGGGCAATGAAACTGTGCATCCATCAGTGTCTCTACTGAGTCTGTATATCAAGGAGATCATAAGAAAGGTAAAAAGACTCACATGTACAAAAATGTTTGTAGCAGTCCTTTTTGTATTGGCAAGGAAATGGAAAGTGAGTGGAGGGTCATTAGTTGGAAAATAGCTGTTATGGAATATTATTCTTCTATAAGAAACAATCAGCAAGATGATTTCAGAGAGACTTACATGAACTGATGCTGAGTGAAGTAAGAAGAACCAAGAGAACATTGTACACAGAAACAAGATTAAGTGATGATCAACTGTGATGAACTTGGTTCTTTTCAATAATAAGGCAATTCAAGACAATAGACTTGTAATGGAGAGAGACATCTGCATCCAAAGAGGGGACTATGGGAACTGAATGTGGATCACAACATAGCATTTTACCCTTTTTGTTGTTGTTTGTGTTTTTCTTTCTTATTTTTTTCCCTTATTGATGTAATTTTTCTTGCATAGCATGAAAATGTGGAAATACGTTTAGAAGAATTGCACATGTTTAACCTCTATTGGATTACTTGCTGTCTAGGGGAAGGAGGACAGGGGAGGAAGGGAGAAAAATTTGGAACACAATGTTTTACAAGGGTGAATGTTGAAAATAGTTTTGCATATATTTAAAAAAATAAAAAACTATTATAATAAAAAATTTAAATCTTAAAAAAACCCTTATGTTTCAAATTTTTCTCTCTCTTTTCCTCTCCCCATTTCCCAAGACAGCAAGAAATCCAATATAGGTTAAACATGCACAATTCTTCTAAACATATTTCCATATTTGTCATGCTGTACAAGAAAAATCAGATCACAAAAGAAAAAAAAAACACGAGAAAGAGAAAAAACAAACAAAGCAAACAACAATCGCAAAGTGAAAATATTATGTTTTGATCCACAGTCAGTCTCTATAGTTCTTTCTTTAGAAGCGGATGCTACTTTCTATCCCAAGTCTATTAGATTTCCCTGAATCACTTCATTGTTGAAAAGAGTTAAATCCATCACAGTTGATCTTCATGTAATTTGTTGCTAATGAATAACATTACATTCTATCCTTAGACTATGAGCGCATGTTTCCATCTGCATACTATGTCTGTCTGTGAGGGAGATTGGTCACAAACTTACAGAACAATAACAAGGAGGTCTGTGTATAGGAATTCACAACTCTTGATCCCAGATGGTGATGATCTGTGTTGTCCTCAGGAATATCCTGTATAACAATCCACTGAGAGATAGGATCATTCCTCTTTTGGGCCTCTCCATTCTACTTCCAGATTGGGTTTATTACCCATTAACAGCTTCACTCAGGTTCTTTCTTTTGGGCTTCTCAGGTAGTATTATGCTCTTTCAGTAGAAGTAGAAACCCTAACCCTAAGTAGAAATCCTTGCCCAGATGTGCTCCTTAGCCTAATAACTCTCAAGCAGTAGAGTAGTCAAAACCTTTCCCATCTAACAGCTATTTTAATGTAAGTTTTATTTTATATTTCCCAAATTAACAAGCAATTATTTTTCTCCCCTCTCATGTCCCTCCTCAATTACCAAAAGTAAGAAAAATCATAATCTTGTAAAATTATGGCTCATGAATAAAAATTATTGTATTGGGCATGTCCAACAATGTATGCTTAAATTTATAGACTATCACCTCTCTGTTAGGAGTTGGGTAGCATTAGATTATGAACTCTTTGGGGGCAAGGACTCTCTTTTGCCCTTCTTTGTGTCTTTAGTGCACTGTGCTAAGAGATAATTCCTGGGATATAGTAGGCACTTAATAAATGCTTTTTGACTAACCAGCTGACTGGTTCATCACCCACCAGTCCTTTGGAATTGTGTTTGGTATTTTATCCAAAGGTCTCAGGTGTTAAAAAGTTATTTCTCTTTACAATGTTTCCAACCTACCTTGCCAACTTCATGATATATTTCTCTCCTTCATATAGTCCAGCCAAAGTAGTCTTCTTACTGTTCTTCACATATAATACTCCAACTCTCATCTCTGTGCTCTTGCACTGGCTGCCCCTTTCCTCCCCCTTCTTGGCCTTGGAGAAAATCATTTCAGAAAGAGTGATATTAGCAAAAGGCAGACTGAAAAAATGAGAAGGTGGTGGGAAACATAGGCAATGAGTGTGCCTTAACTGACTCTTCAGCCTTCTGAGGGTAATGTAGGCAAGAGTTGGCAAAATCCATGGTTGATGAGGTGGGATAAGGTCACTTCCTAAGGGAGAGTCTGGGAAACAAGGCTGAGATTACATGATTTCCTTTTCCTGGCAATATTTGCCAAAATGAAAATCAGGCAGGACAGCTTGGTGTCATGGATAACAGGCTGGCCTTTGAGTCAGAAAGCTTGGCTTCCAGTCTTGTCTCTGGCACATACTGGTTATATGATCCTGGGCGTTACTTCATCTCATGATGTCCCCAGGCAATTCTCTAAAACTGTAAATTGCAGAGCAGTTGGGGGT
Organism: Sminthopsis crassicaudata; assembly: GCF_048593235.1. NCBI lineage: Eukaryota > Metazoa > Chordata > Mammalia > Dasyuromorphia > Dasyuridae > Sminthopsis > Sminthopsis crassicaudata. The sequence goes on along the minus strand of NC_133618.1, from coordinate 87,603,990 downwards.
CTGTACTATATACCAATAAAATCACAAGTGGTGGAGGGTAGGAGAAGAAGAGAGGAGAAATAAAGAGACAGAGAAACAGAGAGAGACAGAGAGACAGAAAGACAGATACAGACAGAGACAGAGAGATAGAAATTGAAAAACAAAGAAATAGAGAGTGACAGAGAGGGACATACAAGGAGACACAAAGAGATACAGAGAGAGTCACACACACACACACACACACACACACACACAGATCTAGAAAGAGAGATATAGACAAAGAGAGAGAAAGCACATCAGGCTTAGAAGCAGATTTCCATTCTGGTTTTATGATATTGCATCCTATCTTCCCAAATGAAGTTCACTGATAAAGAGCATAAAATTTGTGCTAACATTTTTCTTATTTTTGTTTAATCTTATATTTAATCAATAGCTTTTAATTTTACATAAATCTCATTTCTGACTTTATCCTTATCTTCTATTAGAACAAAGATTAAAAGAGAAAGGAAAAAGGTTTGCAAAAACAATACAACAATATCTGACATTATGTGCAATATTTCACATCCAAAGTCCTCCACATTTGTGTAGAAGGGAGGGGAGGCTTATTTTCTGAATTCTTTTCCAGGACCAAGCTTTTCCCTTTCCTTGAAGGCTAATAGTTCCAGACTCTAATATCAGCTCTGTGATATTAAAATTACAGAAAGGCTTTTATTTGCTCTTTTTTTTTAAAAATGGGGAAGAATTGTAAATACTTCTAGAAGGAGAGGAAAGAACAAATGGGAAAGAAAAGATTGCATTATCCTCTACAAAGCCTTCCCTGACTTCCCCAGTCCACAATGTTCTCCCCTTCCTCTGAATTTCTCAGCTAATGACCATCTATCCTGCTCATTTGGCACTTTACCATATGTATTATTATTTGTGTTTGATAGAACAGGAGGAGAGCTCATTTCCCTAATCAGATTGGAAGATATCTCCTTGAGACTAGGGCCCTGCCTCATCCTTTTTATCACCATAGTGACTAGTGAGGGCTTACTACACAGTTGGTTCAGGTAGTTTGTTTGTAATTCAATCAACAAGTATTGTTCAGATCTTACTATGTATGAGGCACTGTCAAGAACTGGACATACAAATACAAGGTAAGAGGAAGATAGTCCCTTCCTCAAGAAGCTTACATCCTAATGAAGGAAGGTGAAATAAACACTGGGACTGAAAAGCAGGAGAAATAGTCCAAAGAATGAGGGATGGCTGGTCTAGACCCTTCCTCAATATAGTGCTTCTGGGGCAAAATTCTCCAATGGGAGAAAGATTTTGCAGAAACAGAGCCTAGAGACAACTGGTGCATGTTACTAAGATTAGAAAAGGAGCATGGTAAATATATGTTGACTGACTTACACAGAGGGTAGTAGGAAGATCTCTTAAGTTCAAGATTCTCATTCTATAATAGCCAGGTCTCTGGAATGTGTCAAATTCTCTCTGATAGTTTTAGAAGAAGGAAAAGGGAAAACGAATGGGGAGAAATGAGGATGAATACATGTGGGAGGTGTATGTATAGAAGGGTGATTTAGTATTGGGGGGGGAATAGAGTAAAGCCCCTGTCTAATCTAGCTCCTCTCTGGAAGCCTTAGTGACTGCCCAATTGAGATGTCATGAGAGGTGACTAGGATTTCTGGTCTGGAGTGTGTGGTGGGGGAAATGGAAGGGGTTGGGTTGATTGATAGTATCTAGGAATAGAGCCAGCAAGGTAGAACCATCAGCAGGGTTAACTCACTTACATAATATCTTTATACTACCCCTAAGAACTAAGAATTAAATAAACAAAAGCTAGCAAAGACAGGTCTTAGCATGAACAAGGCATCTTATTCACTTAAAGCCTACGAGAGCTATAGCAGAATGGAACTTTAAGGTGCCTGGAGATGTCCTCTGCCTGTCCTTCTGCTGACCATTCCAGAGCACAATGAGTATCATGTTTCCTTAAATCCCTTCAGTCCTTAGTTGGGAGTTCTTCATCTTTAAGTGCCTTGGCCCTTCTGGCAGTTTATGGACCCCATCTTAGAATAACTTTTGTCAATGCATAAAATACATAAGATTACAAAGGATGCCAAATTATATTGAAATACTATTATTGAGATTTTTTTTGAAAGTTCATGGCTCCTCTGAAATCTGAAGATTTGGGGACAAGAGGTTAATTGACCCAGGGGCCTTAAAGTCTGGGCCACAGAAATAAACCTTGGCTTGCCCAGAGTCTCACAGTTCATAAGTGTCGGAGGCTGGATTTGAATTAGGATTTAGCACTGCACCCACAGTCCCATCTAGTGACTTCTCTCAGCATCACAGGAACAAATCTAAAAGATTCATTTTTATCGCAAATGCTAGTCTAATGGCTAAGTCCAAAGGGAGGTTTTACGGATGGAGTATTCAGGGATGGGTTAGTTAATTGGCTGCATATACATATGATCATAGATGTATAATTGAAATGGACTATTGAAGCCATTGAGTCCAGCCCTGTCTTTTTGAAGATGGGTCATCAAGGGGTTGCATCAAGGGAATACCTCTACCAAGGTAGAGAGCTGGGCCTGAAGACTGTTACAGCTAAGTTTACATGCAAACTCAGAGACTTACCAACTGTATGACCCGAGGCAAGGCACTTCTATTTGCCTCAGTTTCCTCAACTATATAACATGGGGATGATAAAAACATCTATCTCTCAGGTTGTTATGGAGATATTTGTAAAGCACTTATCATAGTGCCTGGTACATAGTAAGCACTATATAAATGTTAGCTATATAGTTTTCAGTGGGTAATCATATCTCCCTATCAAGAACTTTATGCAAACTCCCCCAAAAATTTATTATAAGCTCATTTCACAGGTTTAGAACTAAAGGGAACCTTAGAAACAAGGTTATTCTTGTAAATATTTAACAACCAGCTTTTTTGAAAGTGCTTAACCTACTTTATTGATTGAACTATCATTATTTAAATATTTACTAATAATTTGGAAATATTTAAACAGATGATAGTTTTTTTTCACTGTTCACCGTGGTGTCTGGCATTGTATGTAGCTCACATCACAGCAAAAGTAGACACTAAGGAATGGCTAAACAAAATATGGTCTTCATGAATGCAATAGAATATTATTGTGTGGTCAGAAGAGACAATAAGATAAGATCAGAGAAATCTGAATAGACTTGCATGAAATAATACAGAGTGAAATAAGTAGAACCAATTATGCATTGAATTTTTGTTGTTTAGTCATGTCCAACTTTCCTTGACCCCCTTTGTTTTCTTGGCAAAGATACTGGAGTGGTTTGCCATTTCTGTCTTCAACTCACTTGAAAGATGAGAAAACTAAAGGAACCGAAGGTGAGTCATTTGCCCAGAGTCATACTACTAACTAGTAAATGATTGAGGCTATATTTGAACTTATGAGAACTGGTCTTCCTGATTCCAGACCCACTGTTCTATCCACTGCCTCATTTAGCTGCCCCAAATGTAATCACTATAACAATGTAAATGGAAAGAACCTCTCAGACCAATTGAAAATGAAGGTGTCAAAATTACAAAGAACATATTTAGACCTGAAGAAGAGTTAGAAGACACCTTTTCCTACTTCTTTGCAGAGATGGTGATCCACAAGTATGAAACACTATTTACAAAAGGTCAGATATTCTGTCAATTTATTATTTGATTTTGCTGATTTTTCCCTGTCTTTAAAAAAATCTTTTTTACTCAAAAGTTTTAAAAGCAAATGTAAAAAAAAGTTTTAAATGTAATTGAGGGAAATAGTTAATAAATTAGTTAATTAAAAATGGAAAAAAATTACACAGGCTAAGATCTATCAAACAGTAAAAAATAATTCTAAGTTTGGGCAAAAAAAATTCTTTTCTACAAGGAACATATGTAAGAACAAAAGATATCAATGATTTTTTTTAAATAAGAAAAATATATATTTAAGGTAAAGGTTTAAGAAGTGGCAAATCTTACATATAATTCTGTGATTGTTTTCCTGGAATTTTTTTTTACTAGATAAAATGTTTTTTAAAAATTGAAAAAATTCAGTTTTTAATCACTGTGACCTCCTGAGTACAGTACCATGATTTGGGTCCTCTTTGTGTCTTTCACTATTGTCTAATCCTGAATAATCTCACCCTGGTGAAGTTTACTTAGAAATTCTTGAATGTTTTTTTCTATCCCTGTCACTGGCCTTTTACAAAGTGGGTTCCAATAGCTCTTTTTCTTCTCCCCTCTAACTGGAACCCTTTCTCTCTTCTTAGAAAGAAACCCAACACCGACTCTTTCCTGAGTGCCTACTGTGAGTCAGACTCCATATTAAGTATAAGCTAAGTATCCCCCTCTCCATGCTTTAAAGAACTCACAGTTCATTTGAAAAGAGAAGACTCAAGCATATTCAGAAGGCAATGAGAGAAGAGTAAAAAGGGAAGAATGAACAAGGGTTGAATTGTGGGACTGAGACTTTATGAGTCATTGATCTTATTGTCAATGAAACTGTTTCATGGACCAATGCTGCTTTTATAATGCACACATACAGTTTTAAATGTGTGATGAATAGCTTCCCTTCTTACTTTGTAGAGGCAGCTAGATAGCACAGATGGTAGAATATTACATTGAGAGTCAGGAAAATCTGAGTTCAAATTTGACCTAGATGATTGAGTTAGCTGTTTTCCTTCAGTTTCCTCATCTGCAAAATGAGCTAGAGCAGAAGATGGCAAATCACTCCAGTATCTTTGTCAAGAACATCCCAAATGGGTCAAGGAAAGTTCGACGTGTTTGAAATGGCTAAGCAATAGCAAAAGTAACACTGAATACATAACTTTAATCTTTCTATGTCTAAGTTATCTTCCCTATAAAATAGGAATAGAAAGAGCACCTGTCTCACAAGATCATTGTGAGGATCAAATAAGCTAATAAAAATAAAATGCTTTGAAAAACCCTAAAGCAATATATGAATGTAAGCTATTGTTATCATCATCATCATCATCATCATCATCATCATCATCATCATCATCATCTTTAGAGATAGAAGATGGAGGATGGAATACAATTTATATAGTATCAGAGATGCTTAATATAGAGGTTGATTTTCTGGAACTGTTTATCTCTTTTTATTCTTTATAGAATAGATTTGGGTGGGAAATTATATTGGTAAATGTTTAGTGATAGAAAAACAAAAAGTTTTCAGTAATTTTTAAAATAGATAAATAAAATAGATAAAATTGATAGAACTTTAAATATATCTTGTATTTAATTTTCTATGTACATGTTGTGCCCCATCCCAGTAGAATATAAACTGCTTACAACAAGGACTGGTTGTTTGGTTTTGTTTTGTTTTTGATTTCCTTAGTGCCCATCATGTTGTTTTGCACATTGTTGTTATTTTTGAGTAGTTTCATTATGTCTCATTCTCTGACCTCATTTAGGGTTTTCTTAGCAAAGATATTGGAGTGACTTGACATTTCCTTCTTCAGCTCATTTAGCATTTAAGGAGACTGAGGCAAACAGGGTCAAGGCACTTGCCTGGGGTCATACAGATAATAAGTGTCTGAGACTGGATTTGAATTCACAAAAATTAGTCTTCCTGATTCTCAGCCCAGTGCTCTATCCATTCTGCCACAATAAATACAAGTTAGACTTAAATAAACTGAATATTGCCAAATGATGATGAGCCTCTGAAATCAGACATCTAACAATTTATTTCTATGGGTGTAGTTGAAGCTACTCCTGGTTCCATCTCTGCAGCAGAGTGCCCTGTAGCATGTAACTAAAATTATGAAAGGCAACAGATTGCTCATGGCAACATTCAACACATAAAAATTGGAAGAAGTTTAAGAAGCTCTGCTTTATACATAGCATCATCCAGCTGCCATTTTCCTTGAGGGGAAATACATTGTCTAGGAGAAATGCATTGTCTTTGGAAGGGATTCTTTACCTGGGACATGGTGAACTTATTTTAAACATATTTTGAAACTATATTTCAATATAATTTTCAATCTTACGTATTTTATTTTATGTTATTTGAAAACATAATTTTAAGGTCCATAAGCTTCATCAGGCTTCCACAGGGGTCCAATACACATGAAAGTTAAATACTGCTGGTCTAGGGTAAAAGTCTCTGTCTGGGACCCAGAAAATATGAGTTTTAGTACCAGCTCTTCTGACTTCATCACTACAGGAAAGTTGATGCATTTCTCTGTGACTTAGTTTCCTCATTCTAAAACAATACTTTCTTCATCTCATTTGTAATGAATGTGACAATAGGTGAGAAAGTGCTTTGAAAAAAGTCCAAAATGTCCTATAAATTTGAGGAATTAAAAATTATTAGTTGGAAAGGGTTAATTTCCCTTTACCCCTCCCTTCTACCATTCTCATTTTCACTGCACTCTTTCTATCACTCAACAATTTGGGGTCTCCCAGGCTTCTTGTTAATGAGGGCCTGGTGACAGATTGGGAACAACAGTGATCAGGAACACGACTGGCCCTTGGCAAAATTGTGAATTAGGTGAATTAGGTGAAGTTTGTCTTCCATGGGCCTTCCCTTTGTTTTTAAAATTGCTCTCTTTTCTTCCTGCTCCAGTCCTAACCCAGTCCAAGCATCATCTTTGTCATGATGTCAGAATTTCTTCCTGTCCATTTAGAATAGTTATGATAGACTGCTCCCCATTTCTGTTCTTAGGGACATCAGCTTTATAAAAGTAGTGCTTTAACCAAGAAGATGAATCTCTAGTGGCGGGATTTCAAAGATCAGATAAAGTAGGGAGGAAATTAGGATACAAAGGAACCTTCTCAGTGTCCTTCAGATTCAGTTGATTTCCTATTTTATCTATGATCTGGTCAATCCAGCTTAAAAGTTTTGATATACTTCAATGAATCACAAAATTCAGAGCTGGAAATAAGCCTGGAGATTATATAGTCCAAACTCCTCATTTAACTTTTTTTGTGAAAAAACTGAGGCTCAAAAATTACGAAACACTTGGCACAAAACTAAAGTCAGATTTAAATAATTGGAAAGACATTCAGTGCTCTTGGATAGGCCAAGCAAATATAATTAAGATGACAATACTCCCTAAACTAATCTATTTATTTAGTGCTATACCAATCAGACTCCCAAGAAACTATTTTAATGACCTAGAAAAAATAACAACAGAATTAATATGGAACAACAAAAGGTCGAGAATTTCAAGGGAAGTAATGAAAAAAAAAATTAAATGAAGGTGGTCTAGCTGTACCTGATCTAGAACTATATTATGAAACAACAGTCACCAAAACCATTTGGTACTGGCTAAGAAATAGACTAGTTGATCAGTGGCATAGGTTAGGTTCACAGGGCAAGACAGTGAATAAAAATAGCAATCTAGTGTTTGACAAACCCAAAGATCCCAACTTTTGGGATAAGAATTCATTATTTGACAAAAACTGCTGGGAAAACTGGAAATTAGTATGGCAGAAACTAGGCATGGACACACATTTAACACCACATACTAAGATAAGATCAAAATGAGTCCAAGATTTAGGCATAAAGAACGAGATCATAAATAAATTAGAGGAACATAGGATAGTTTACCTCTCAGACTTGTGGAGGAGGAAGGAATTTGTGTCCAAAGGAGAACTAGAGATCATTATTGATCACAAAATAGAAAATTTTGATTACATCAAATTAAAAAAGTTTTTGCACAAACAAAACTAATGCAAACAAGATTAGAAGGGAAGTAACAAATTGGGAAAACATTTTTACAGTTAAAGGTTCTGATAAAGGCCTCATCTCCAAAATATACAGAGAATTGACTCTAATTTATAAGAAATCAAGCCATTCTCCAATTGATAAATGGTCAAGGATATGAACAGACAATTTTCAGATGATGAAATTAAAACTATTTCCACTCATATGACAGAGTGTTCCAAATCACTATTGATCAGAGAAATGCAAATTAAGACAACTCTGAGATACCACTACATACCTATCAGATTGGCTAAGATGACAGGAACAAATAATGATGAATATTGGAGGGGCTGTGGGAAAACTGGGACACTGATGCATTGTTGGTGGAGTTGTGAAAGAATCCAACCATTCTGGAGAGCAATCTGGAATTATGCCCAAAAAGTTAGCCAAAAAGTACATACCCTTTGACCCAGAAGTGCTACTACTAGGCTTATATCCCAAGGAAATACTAAAAGAGGGAAAGGGACCTGTATGTGCCAAAATGTTTGTGGCAGCCCTTTTTGCAGTGGCTAGAAACTGGAAAATGAATGGATGTCCATCAATTGGAAAATGATTGGGTAAATTATGTATATGAAGGTTATGGGATATTATTGTTCTGTAAGAAATGACCAACAGGAGGAATACAGAGAGGCTTAGAGAAACTTACATCAACTGATGCTGAGTGAAACGAGCAGAACTAGGAGGTCATCATACACTTCAACAATGATACTGCATGAGGATGTATTCTGATAGAAGTGGATTTCTTCAACATAGAGAAGAGCTAATCCAATTCCAATTGATCAATGATGGACAGAATCAGCTACACCCAGAAAAGGAACACTGGGAAATGAGTGTAAACTGGGAGCATTTTGTTTGTTTGTTTGTTTTTCTTCCCAGATTATTTTTACCTTCAGAATACAATTCTTCCTTTGCAACAACAACAACAAAATTTGATTCTGCACATATATATTGTACCTAGGATATACTATAAGATATTTAATATGTATGGCAATGCCTGCCATCTAGGGGAGGAGGTGGAGGGAAGGAGGGGAAACATTTGGAACAGAAGGGAGTACAAGGGATAATGTTGTGTAAAAAAAATCTATGCATATGTACTGTCAAAAAATGTTATAATCATAAAATTAATAAAAAAAAGAATAATCTTTCAACTTTATTTCCCCTTTGGTTTGATTAAAACAAAGAAACACACACACACACACACAGAGACACACACACACACACAAAAAAAAACTGAGGCTCAGAGAGAAGTTATTTGAAAAGGTCACATAGTCAGGTAAGTGTCAGAGCCAGCATATGAACTGAGTTCTGATTTCACATCCAAACCCATTTTGACTCTCTGGAGAGAGAGGTGGTAGGTAAGCAGTGGATACCTAGCTTCTGGATCTTTTTCCTGACTTGTAGGCTGAATTAAGGGGAAGAAGGAAGAGGAGTGTTGATTGTTCTTTTCCATGATATGTGTAAAGTTAGAACTCAGCTGCTCTCATTTATTTCAAATCCAAATTCCTTGGTGAGGAATGCATTAATAGATCATTCTTTTGCAAATGTACAATTGGGTAATGTGAGTTTTATATTTTTAAAACTAGAAAAATGGTAGATTTTTTCTCCCTGCATCCCAGGTGTGTATTTATGCCTTGATGAATGACCCCAAAGTGGATTAGTTACAGAAAACCTTGAGCGCCAAAGGCCCAAGACTTGCATCTGGAAATACAGTCTAATGATTATAGCTCTGGGTGGATGGGGCCAGAGACCTGGGTTGGGCCCCTACTTCTTTGGCCTTGAATCTCCTCATATTTTCAAGGCTGCAACTCTCCTGGGTGTTTTCCTTGCATTTGTGGCACTTGGAATCATGTTATTTCCATTGCATCTGCTCCCTGAGGCAGTTTTAGCAAAATGCAATGACTTGAAAAACCCAAGAAACCAATAAAATTTGGTCCAGGGAGAACACAAGTCTTACCTCCTCCTTGTCCCCTGAGGGAGGTCAATAGGAATAACGAGGTAATGTTCAAAAGGCCCTTTGAAGTGCTCCGATAAAGAGTTCCATACAGCCTCAAAGTGTCCTGATTGGAACTAGGAATTTCCCTCATAGCCCCTAGTCCTCCTTAGCTTTACCTTCAGGAACAACATTGTACTGTATCAACACGGATGAATAGATCACCCTCTCCCTCTTTCCCCTTTCTCCTTTCCCCCAAAATAGACTTTTCCTTTGCAGACCTCTCAACAACGACTTCCTTTGTTTTAGGGGAGGGGATTGGATTGGGAATTGCACTTTGAAAGTGACATTTATAAAACTGGACAGGAGTGAAAAATTGTGACAAGTGAGGCAAAAGTGGCATGCGATAATGGTATGCCTGCTGGTTGCTTCATAGGGGGGAAAGCCCCAAGGCAAAGGCAGAAATTCATCTTCATTTGAATCTCATGCAATAAATTGGTCTTTTGTGTTCCATATGCTGTGGCAAGGGGCTACTCTCCTGAAAGGGTTAAAAATGAAGCTCCTGGGCACAGTCCTCAATGGAGCAGAATAGGTCAGTCTCAAGGAAAAAAAATAAAACTTATTGAATATTGTAACAACAGGATATGATTTTTAATTTCTCTTAGAGTTGATTTTTTTAAAGTGCTAGTTGAGGAGTTTGCTAATAGGGCCATAAAGTTGCTCAGGGATGGGAAGGGAGACATTGTGGAATGGAGAGAATGCTAAAGTATGATGAAAATATTGCTAGATTTGGGAACTTGAGTCCCCATTCCAGCCCTGTTCTTTACTATTACTGTGACTAATTCACATAAACTTTTAACTTCAGTTTACTCCTTAGTAAAATGGGGAGGTTAAACTAGATGGCATATAAAGTCCTTTTTCTGTTCTATATCTGTGATTTCATGTCCTTTAACCTTGGACAACTCACCTCACCTCTTTCTGGGACTCAGTTTCCCAAACTGTAAAATAAAGGAGTTGAGCTGGATGATTTCCAAAGTCTCTTCTACTCTAAATATGGTGCCATGATCCTATAACTTTAGACAGCTCACTTCACCTCTCTCTGGAACTCAGCTTCCCAAACTGTAAAATAAAAGAGTTGAGCTGGATGACTTCCAAAGTCCCTTCTATTCTAAATATGTGCCATGATTGTATAACTTTAAACAGGTTACTTCACTTCTCCATGGGACTCAGTTTCCTCATCTGTAAAAATGAGAGAGTGAAACTAGATTACCTCTGAAGTCCCTTGTGATTAAATTCTCCAATAATCTTAGACAGCTCACTTCACCTCTCCATGGAATTCAGTTTCTTTTCCTGAAAATAAAGGGGTTGCATATGATGATATGTTTCGATCACTCTAAATTCTATGAAATTAGTTTAATTTTCTCCATAATCTTGATTTTTCTCTTTCACATGTGGAACAATCCCTTTTTAAAGAAATCATTGAAACATTTTTTAGAGTCACATGTCCAAGTTATTTTGATGTCCTTCACACCAATAGAGGCCCTTTAGATTTTGGTCCCAATGTCAATGGGAAAGAGGGAATACACTCAGGGTATAAAAGATCCTTTTCTGAGGAGAGGGGAAATAACTTTTGAACACGTGGTTAATGATGTCCAAACTAGGCTTGTGAAGTGAGCAAGGCCTGGAGATTAGAAGGTTGGAGGAGGAAAGAATGCTTTTCTTGTCCTAGGCTGTGGTGGCAGAATGAGAGCAACAGCTGGAAGACATATGCGAAGTGTTAGATGGCCGGCTCCTTCCCTGTTCAGACAGAAGGAAATCCTGCCCAGCACTGGAAAGAGCTGAGAATTGTCACTTGGGACTGGGCTGTCTGGGTGTCTCTGGGAAATCAAAGCCTGAGGCAGGCCCCAGGCAGCACGGAGACTTGCGGTGGCTGTTTCCTGCTCTCCTTGCTGCTGGAACTGGGAGTTTCAAGCCTTCTCCCTGCTCGGGCCAACCTCCTTCCCCTCTCTGCTTTCCCCTTCTTTGACTTTCTTTTCAGAGTAGGAGGTGTCAACTCTCGTGATGCTATCTTCAGAACCACTGAGGAAACCCAAGGTTTACTTTGTATCAAACTTCAAAACGCTTATTAATCCCCCCCCTTCTCTGGCAGTGCCAGGACAGGCTGACATTGGCTGGCTGTCCGGTTACCGGAATCCATCTTTCCATCCCAGCAAGAGAGCAGAGATGGCTTGGGCTTCCTTCTTCCTACTTTTATTTTTTCTTGGTTTTCCTTTTCCTGCCAAAGTTTTCCAAAGCTCCCCCCAAACAGGAGGAGATGGCCCCCAAGTCTCCCCCTGGCAGGAGATGGGGGGAGGTCCAGGACATACCGAAAAGATGTGGGTGTTTTTGGCCACTCTCCCCAATCTTTAATGGGATACCCAGCATTGATGTCTGTTAATTAGTCAGAAGGCACACTCCTCATCAGCCCTGTGGATTTGACAACCTAGAATTCAATGAAGTGTTTATGTGACAGATATGTGGGAGGGATTTCAGATATAATCACCATCAATCTGGCTGCAGCCAAAATAAATTCTGTGAAAAGTAAAACAAACTGTTACACAGACAAAGTAGGCCTTAGGGGTCTCCTGCAATAATCTGTGTTTTCTTATTTAGCTGTGTCTAATATTTCTGTTCATTGGGAGTGCAGATAGGATCTCAGTATACACGGCACTAAGGCTGCAGCTGACAGCAGTCAGCACATGCTCCTGCTGTGTCGGGGGAGAAGGAAGGGGATGTTGCATATTTACATTTTAATTCTTATTTCAAATAAACTGGCTTGAGCCCTGCCATTGGGGCACCGGGAGGGGGGAGAACTCCATAGCTAAGTGTTTGCTTCAAATTCTTCCCTGTCAACCGGATGGATTTCAGGGCACAAGAAGGGGCTGGCAGGGTCCTAAAAGAAAGACTAAGGGAGACACAGCTTACTGCTCTGGATCAGGGAGAAAGAAATTCTTGGCTGTGGTTTTTTTGGAGGAAAGTCTGAGAATTCTCTTTGGTCACTCATGTGAAAGACTTCTAAGAGGCTACCATCTTTCTTCTTTTTCTGGGTTTACATTTTATTAACAACACATTGCTGGACTGTCGCCAGCCCTGGATGTGGAGTTAGGAAAATATTGAGTTTGAATACTAACTTATACTAGCTGCATGAATGATCCTGTGTCAGTCACCTCACTTTTGGGAAACTCAGCTTCCTCAGCTGTGAAATAGGAATAGTGTGTGTGTGTGTGTGTGTGTGTGTGTGTGTGTGTGTGTGTGTGTGTGTTACCTAGAAATTGCTAGGAAGAAATAGTTTTGTAAACTTTAAGATGCTTTATGAGTAGATTGCCTGGTAAATTATATGATGAAGTGAAAGTCAAGAAGACCTGACTTTGATCTCCTCTTAGAAACATATTGACTATATGACTGGATAAGTTGGACACTGCTGGTGCTCTCCAATGCATCCATCTCCTACAAAAATTATATGCATACATTTTGTGTGTATGAATATATATATACATATATATATATTGTTATTTCCCCTAAATAGATATAAGATTTCTAATTTTTAACTTTGAATCATCAAGGACTACCCAGTACCTGGTACATAGTTATTGTTGTTTGTCCTTAGTTCTTGAAGATGACCATGACATTAGGGATGTGATACCATGAAATGCAAGTGAATTAGCTTTGAGTGAGTGAGAGCTGTGCAAAGTGAAAAAAAAGCCCTTACTTTCTCCTCCGGAGCCATCTGGGTCCAGTGGCAAGATGAAGGTTAGGATGACTGGCTATGGCCTTGAATGCAGTGGGAGATTGTGGCTTTTTAAACATAAGGTCTTTAACAGGTCTCAGGTTGATTGAGGCAATGCCCATTCAGTGATTAAGGCTGGGTAAGAAATGAGCCAGAGAATGGTCTTTTTTACTTAGTCAAAAAAAAAAGTCTTGGAAGAGAAATCTCTCAGGATAGCACAATTGATATTACATTCACTCTGAGGCTATCAAGGTCCAAAAAAAGTCCATATGAACTTGGACTGGAACTTTTTGTTAGCCAATCAATAAGATTCAGAGTGATTTGAGTACATCTTCCTCTTCTCTGGTACAGAGTAATAATAAATGTCAATTGATTAATTGAAGTCATATAACTTCTCAAGCAGTGAGGTGGGACAATGGATAGAGCCCTGGGCTTAGATTCAGAAAGACTTATCTTCATTAGTTCAAATGTGGTCTCACACTTTCTAGCTGAATGATATTGGGCAAGTCACTTGATCCGTTTTGCTTTAATTTCCTCATCTGTAAAATGAGCTGAAGAAGGAAATGACAAACCACTCCATTATCTTTGCCAAAAAAACTCCAAAATGGTGTCACAAAGAGTCAGACATGACCAAAACAACTACATAACAGCAACAACCTTTTGTTTTGGTTCTGTGAAATCTGTAAAATATCTCCTATAAATGTTTTAAGAATCAAATAGGACAATATGTATAAAAGACTTCAAACCTTAAAGAGCTATATAAATGCTAGTTAACTGTCATCAGAGTGTTACATGATTATAGGCTATTATCTCTTCTCAAGATGTGGCAGCCTTCCTCAACACTGGCTAGACTATTCCCTATAGTCTATGTCTCCATAGTGCAGAGTTTGGTGTCCTAGACCCCTGCTTGCTTATTCTCTTTTAGGAAAGGGTCACTAGGACCCAATCTCTACAATTTTCCTTGACACATCTCATTGTACAACCTGGAGATTTAATACCCAGAAATTGGATTTATCTATACATGTATTTGATAGACAATAGGTCAATTCATACTTCCAAAGACAGTAACTCTGTGAAGTAAACATTTGATATAATACTATGAGTTAGGACAGACTGAGTCCTGTTCCTCATCCAAACATTTTAATGAAGACTTTCAATGTGCCTGGTTCATTTAACCCATCAATAGTCCCAAAAGATTATTCAGGAGAAAGAATCTCTTTGTGGGGATGGACTATTATTGGTTTAAGTGCTATCACAAAAGTAACTTAAAAAAACAATATTATTTTCTTTTTTCTTTTTCTTTATAATAATATTTTATTTTTCCAAATACATGCAAAGATAGTTTTCAACATTTACCTTTGCAAAACTTTGTGTTTCAAATTTTTCTCCCTCTCTCCCTCTTCCTCTAGACAACAAGTGATCTGATAAAAATTAAACATGTGCAATTCTTCTAAACATTTCCATAACACTAATGCATTGTTGGTGGAGTTGTGAAATGAGCCAACCATTCTGGAAAGCAATTTGGAACTCTGCCCAAAGGACTATAAAACTGTGCATACCCTTTAATCCAGCAATGCCACTAATTGGTTTTTATCCCAAGGAAATTATGAATAAGGGGGAAAGGATCCACATGTGCAGAAATGTTTGTAGCAGCTCTTTGTATAGTGGCAAAGAATTGTAAAATGAGCAGATGCCTATCAATTGGGGAGTGACTGAATAAGTTATAGTATATGAAAGTAATAGAATATCATTATTCTATAAAAATGATGAACAGACTGATTTTAGAAAGGCCTGGGAAGATTTACATGAACATTTGATGCTAAGCAAAACAAGCAAAATCAGAAATACATAGTACATAGTAACAGCAAAATTGTTCAATGTTCAACTATGAAAGACTTGGTTTTCCTCAGTGGCTCAGTAATCCAAGGTATTCCAGATAAACTTTGGATAGAAAATGTCATCTGCATCCAGAAAGAGAACTATGGAAATTGAATGTAAATCAATGTTATGTTCATTTTTTTTCTTTTTTTCCCTTTTGTATATTTTCCCTTTTCTTCTGATTTTTCTCTCTCCACACGATTCATGAAGAAATGTGTATTTAAAAATTAATATACATATATAACCAGAAAAAAATAAAACAAAAAACACAAAAAACCCCCAAAACCAGAAAAATCAGATCAAATCAACCAAATAAACAACAACAACAACAAAGGTGAAAATTCTTCAATCCACATTCAATCTCCATATTTTCCTCTTTGATGTGAATGATTCTTTACATCACAAGTCTATTGTAATTACTATGAATCACCTCATTGTTGAAAAGAGCCAAGTTCATTACACTTGATCATCATATAATCTTGTTACTATGTAAAATGTTCTCTTGGTTCTGCTCACTTCACTTAGCATCAATTCATGTAACTCTTCCTAGGGCTTTCTGAAATCAGCCTGCTCATCTTTCTTATAAAATAATAATATTCCATTACATTCATATACCATAACTTATTCAGCCATTCTCCAACTGATGGACATCCACTCAATTTCCAGTTCCTTGCCATTATAAAAGGGCTATCACAAATATTTTTGTACATGTGAGTCCTTTTCTTTCTTTTATGATCTTTGTGATATAGACCCACTAATCAAACTGCTGGATCAAAGGATATGTACAGACTTACAGCCTTTGGGGCTATTTTTATCAAATTTCACCTTCATTTTGTGTTTTCAAGGTGAATCATTAAATTGGAAAACTGGGAAGGGACTTTGGAACCCATTTAATTTATGCCTTTCGAATGAGTTGCAGAGAAGTAAAATGACTTGATTAAGGTAATATAGGTAGTAAATGGCTGGGCTGGGATATAAACCAGGTCCTCGGTTTCCTTATCCAATCCTTTTTCCTACCACAACTTTTTAGTGGCAACTGCTCTGCGTAGTGATTCGTTGAAATCAATGCAAATCTCTGGTATGAAAAATACATCCAGGGGTGTCTGTTTTGCAAAGGAAATCCACTCATTCCTTCTATTTCATGCTTCTTTGATCAGATAAAGCCATATTTTGTACTAAGTTTTAAGCTAAGTATGCTAGATTCCAACCAAGAATAACAAAGACCAATCCACAGGTTGCCAGAGCATCATAAACATTTAAAATGCATTCAGACAGTGTGATGATATTAATAGGGAGACACATATCCAATTTCAGGCTACAAAGCAAACTCCACAGTGGGATATGAAAATGCTGGCTGTGTTAAGGTTAGCTTAAATTCAAAGTAAAAAAAAAAAAGAAACTTGAATAAAGTATAGATGCAGGAATATAGCTATGTGCATATAGTGCCAAGCCATTGTGAATTAGGAAAGAACCAAACTGACTCAACAACTGTGGATTCAGTAGCTGTTCATTGACAATGAACTGCTATTTATTGTCTTTGACAGTCACTGTTCTGACATCCCACCCATGAGAATAGTCTTTGAATTTCCACCCTTAGCAGTAGAAATGTTTGTGGATCCTTGAATTCTTCTTCCAGTATCTCATTCTACCAGGATGTAAATGTCTTGATTAAAGACCCAGTGATGGTTCTGTCATTTCAGAGTCAATATAGCTATGAAGCTCATTACTAAGCTGGTTACAAGGTCAATCAGTCAATCTATCAATAAGCATTTATCAATTGTTTACTATGTTCTAGGCACTATGTTAAGCTCCAGGGATACAAAGAAAGGTGAGAAGAGGAGAAAAGAGGACAGAATGAGGTTTGGAGAGGGAGGGAGAGACAGAAAGAAGAAGAGAGAGAGGGAGAGAAAGAAAGAAAGAGGGAGAGAAAGAGTCAGAAAGATAAAGAGGAGAAAAGGAGAGAAAGACAAAAGAGGACAAAAGAGGAGAAGAGGAAAAAGAAAACAGAAGGAAAAGCAGAAGAAAAATATCTTCTATGTTAAAGAGTGTACATTTTGAAAGAGGTAATAACATGCAAATATTTAGTCTGTGGATGTTTTTTGAAGGAGGAGCACAAAAACTTTCAAAAAACATTTATTAAGTCATAGGGATACTCTGGATTTATGTGCCTTAAACGAGTACCCATACTAATGACATATAAATCTTTCAGTGTTGGCATCCTAGCTCAGTAAATGTTATTCCTGCACAATATTCATGACTTTGTATCCTTCTGTATCCTTATTTTTATAATCTTCATTTGGTAACCAATAGTCTATGCTAGACATATTGTTTTTTTTTTAAATAGATATGGTCAATTTTTCAACACTCTAATAGATCTCTTTTTTCATCAGGGGACATAATCCTTCCCATCATGTAGAATGAAACCCAACCACATGTGTCTAGTATTTCATAAATAATCAACATAATATTATTTTGAGACAATACTTGTTTCTATGAACAACTCTAGAAATAATATTAAACATACTTTTTCTTAATATAGTATGCAATAATAATAATATGTCAATTAATAATAAATCAATTAAAATTTATTAAGTACCCACTACATCCCAGGAATTGTGCTAAGTGGTAGGGATACAAAAAGAGGCAAAAGTTCCCTCAAGGAACTTACAATCTAGTGTAGTAGGAGAAAGCAGGCAAATAATACATGAAAAGCAAAAAAAAACATATATATATACATATATATATATATGATAAATAGGAAATAATCAACAGAGGGAAGAAACTAGAATTAAAAGAGGTTGAAGAATATTTCCAATAAAAAATAAGATTTTAATTGAGACTTAATAGAAATAGTTTAAAACAGAGGAGAGAAAGTATGCCAAAAATGGGACACAGAGAAAATGCCTGGAGACAAGATATGAAATGTCTTTTTTATAAAACAGACAAAAAGCCAGTGTCACTTGATCAAAGATTATATGTTAAAGAGTAAGGTATGAAAATTTTAGAAAAGCAGGAGGAGTCTGGGTTCTAAAAATATTTAAATGACAAATAGGATATTTTGTATTTGCTCACAAAATCAAACATATTTTTATCACAGGGAAAAAAATTAGAAGACTTTCCAGTAAGATCAGAGGAAAATCAAGAATGTCCATTATTACTACTACTGCTTAACCCAGTGCTATAAATATTAGCTACAGCAATAAGATTAGAAAAACAAACTCAGGGAATAAGCAAAGGCAAAAAGGAAACAAAATTATGCCTTTTGCAGATGTTGTTATGGAATATTGAGAGAAGCCTAGAGATTCCACCAAATTAATGGAAAAATTAATAACCAACAAAATCACAATATATAAAATGAATCTATGTAGATCATTACTGTATAAAATAATTGAAAGGAAAAAAGTCCATTTAAAATAATTATAGAAGCCCTAAAAGATTTGGGAGTTTATCTACTGAGATTCAGGGGTTCTCACACTGCGGCCCCTGAGGACGTTTATGCGGCCTGCCAGGTTACGGCAAATGGGCTGAGGGGCGGAGACAGAGTGTGAATTTTTGTTTTTACTATAGTCGGGCCTCCAACAGTCTGAGGGACAGTAATTGGCCCCCTATTTAAAAAGTTTGAGGACCACTGTAATAGAACTCTATTATTTGCCCACGGATAGCCAATATAATAAAAATTACAATAAGACAAATAAGTATCTGCCTAATCAAATGCCAAATAAATATTATAGGCAATTAGAAAAAAATAATAATGAAATTCACATGGAGTAATAAATGGTCAAGAATCTCAAAGGTAATAATGAAAAAATAAAAGGTGGAAAAGAAGGGTGTCTATTAGTATCATGTCTCAAACTGTTTAAAAAAGTCAGAGAAATTGAGTAAACAGACAAGGTACACAACATAAAGAAACAAAAAAATAGCATAAGAGTCAGTAAATCCAAAGATCCCAAATACTGGAGGACTCATTGTTTCAAAAAAACTAATTGGAAAGCTAGCCAGCAACCTGGCAGATTTACAGATTTATACCAAAATCTCACATACTATAGCAAGATAAACGCCAAATGAGCTGGAAAAAGAAATGGCAATTCATTCCAATATCTTTGCCAAAAAAAACCCTCAAATGCAATTGAAATGATTGAACAGAAACAATGTGATATATATGTGCATATACATACACACACAGAATGATAGAAAAAAGAAAGGAAGGAAAGAAGGAAGGAAGGAAGGAAGGAAGGAAGGAAGGAAGGAAGGAAGGAAGGAAGGAAGGAAGGAAGGAAGGAAGGAAGGAAGGAAGGAAGGAAGGAAAGAAGGAAGGAAGGAAGGAAGGAAGGAAGGATAGAAAAATTCTATATGTTTTATATTCAACTATACAGAGTAATCTGGACATATATCATTGAAAAAAGTAAGTGGTCCCTTCTTGCTAGTCAATGCTAGCTCTAACTTATTGTCCATTAGCTATGATTGGCAGGATATGTAGATGAAAAAGAAGTTTGTATATTTAGTTTCTCTTAATAAGATGGATTTGTAAGAATGAAAAAGGAAGTGGAATAAAGGATAACCCCTTTTCTTGAAGGGAAATGTTTTGAACTATATAAAAGCCCTGAATCTTACTAAAGATCATCCTAAGGAATTCGGCTTCTTTTGGGAATCCATCCAGATGACCTTGTTCTTATCCTCTGGGCTTTTTCCTTTACTAATTTCTAAATCTTTTGTTGATCTCTAGCCTCTAGAATCAATTTTTGGTTCTCTCTCATGCATGCTATATTCCCTTCCAACACATACACACACACACACACACACACACACACACACACACACACACACACACACACTGCCCACATTTGAAATGTCCCAATGCTCTGACCTGCCCATTGAATGATTGTGAGAATTCTGGTCCTAGAAGAAACACTATTTTGTTGACTAATAAGCCACTTTCAGTGGTGGGCATTAATTTGGGAAGGTGACTTTAATATAAATATATAAGTGTACTAATACGTATGCACGTACATATGGTAAAAAGATATCAAATGGACCATCTGTTGGTGTGTTGATAATGCCCTGTTCTCATGAGCAAGTTAACAAAACTACCACATTTGAATCCTGCAACTGGATGTATCATGTGAAAAGGTGGCAAAGATGTTTAAAGGTAAGTTGAAGCCAAAAAGGGTGAATAGGACCTGATCAATACATTCAGCAGAGGACTATTGGAGGCAACAGAATTATAATGAGTTACTTGTCAATACTGATTCTCTTTTTTTTGGGGGAAGGCATTTTTAGGTTAAGTGACTTGCCCAGGGTCACACATCTAATAAGTGTTAAGTGTCTGAGACCAGATTTGAACTCAGGTCCTTTTGACATCAGGGCTGGCACACTATCCACTGCACCAACTAACTGACCCAGTTAATACTGATTCTTAAAACATCTGAAATAAAAGGAGATTCTCTCTTTCCCACTTCTTAACCAAATGGAAAAGACTGCAACATGTAAGAAGGAAAAGGTGTCCAATGATGCATCAGCAATTGATGCATATGTTTGTTTTCTCATTGACAGAAAAGGTCCTCCAGCTGACCTGTGAAGGTCCAGTTTGTGATGTATGGTTCCAGATGTGAGTGGGAAGCTATGGCACATATTTTGAGGTTTGCTAGTAGAGAGTTTCTTAAATCTTAGATGTGAATGTCAAAAGAAACTCTGAGCTGGAGTCAGGGGAGGGGTTTCTGACAGGAGGGTCACAAAAGTTCAAGGCAAGCTCTTTGCTGGCAAGTTTGGCAGAAAGTTAAAGCACGGTGTGGGAACTCCAAACCTTATGACATTCAATTTTAGAGCTTCATGTTTGCAAAATATGACTTGATGTCAGATATATGAGTTGGTAATTTTTGTGAAAATATGTAATAAATCTCACCTTTTTCCCCCTGGAATCTGAAAAGAGATTTTTCTCTATATTAAGAAAAATGTGAGTGTGATTAAATAGCTCTTAAACACTTCAGAACAAAGTTGTGACAGATTCTCTTAATTAAGGTGTTGTAGTTAGACAAAGCACCTTCCTAGTGTCCAGAAGCAGTCTCTGAGTTATCTCTGGGGCAAAGTCAAATTATGCTCACTTTTATACTGTCTTGATCTTAACTTTAGAATTGAATCCAGAATTTAATGAGATTAGGATAATTATTTTGCAGTTGAAAACTTTATAAACCACTGGTGGCCTGATTAGTAACAATGTGTAGATGATACAAATAGAACAAAAGCAAATTTGACTGAAGTGAAAAAATTCTAACAAGAATTTGTGTGAGAAAATGAGTTGTCTAGGGAGTTGTAGATTCCTTTTTTGGAGGTCATAGAGCAAAGGCTCATGGGATAAATTTTCTGACATATTGTAGAGGTGTTTCAAACTCAGGTATAGGTTGGAGAAGTAAATTGGATTTAAGATAAGGTTTATGGGTAGAATCTCTGCAAAATGTGGACACTTGAGACCCTTCTAGAAAAAGTTGTAAGTGTACAATATGAGTAAACAGATAGAGGAAAACAGCTTATTTCCTCCTCCATGGAAAATATGCAAGACAAAAAACTTTTGGTTTATCAAAAAAAATGCAGATATATATAGAATAGAGAATTCTTTTAGACTTTGCAAAGCTAAAGATCAGGAAAGAATAAAAAAAATAACTAAAATGAAAAGCTGAAACCATTTCAAATACAAAGCACTTATATTTTAGAAATAGAATATATATGAATGTGTATGTGTGTATAGACACATGCATATATATATACAATACATATACACATTTATCATAGTAATATAGACTGTATATGTGTGTATGTATTCATTCAGTAATATTTATTAAATACCTACCATGAGTCAAGCACTGTGCTAAGTGCCAGACATAGAAAAAGAGGCAAAGGTAGTCTTTGGAACTAGCCTCAATCATCTCAGTCTTAGAAAGAGCCACATCCATCAGAACTGATCATCGTATAATCTTGTTGTTGCCATGTACAATGATCTCCTGGTTCTGCTCATTTCACTCAGCATCAGTTCATGTAAGTCTCGCCAGGCTTCTCTGAAATCATCCTGCTGGTTGTTTCTTATAGAAAAATAATATTCCATAACATTCATATTCCATAACATTCCTCCATTCTCCAACTGATGGGCAACCAAGAAACTTACATTCTAATAAGGGAAATAACATTCAAACAAATTTGTGTAAAGCAAGTAATATGCCGGATAAATGGGAAATAATTAAAAGAGGAAAAGCACTGGAATCAATGGGTTATACATATATGTGTGTATATTTATACACACATATATATGCATAATATGTATGTGCATAATATATAATTATACTGCTGAAATATATATATATATATGTGTGTGTGTGTGTGTGTGTGTATTCTTTGCCCATGAAGAGACCATTGAGACAATGAACTTATCTACAGCATAGATTCCTTCAAAACCTTTGTCTCCAGTCCCTCACATGGCACTCTGTCATAGCAAGATTCAAAGTCTAGGAGTATCTGCTCAGGATATAGGCAATAAATAATAGTAATAATGTTGCTGCTGCCAATATTGATATAGCACCTATTTACTTGTTTTTTTTTTTAATTTTCAAGTTACCTTTTTTTCTTTTTCTTTTCAAAACATATGCATGGATAATTTCTCAACATTGACCCTTGCATAGCCTTGTGTTTCAGATTTTCCCTCCTTCCCCCCCATCCCCTCCCCTAGATGGCAAGCAATCCAATATATGTTATACATGTTAAAATATGTTAAATCCAATATGTAGCACTTACCAGCACTGTTCTAAGCTTTACAAATATTTCTATAAATATTGTCTTATTTGACCATCATAACAACCCTGGAAGTTGAATAAATTGAAGAGTAGAGAAGTGAAATCCTTGTTCAAAGTTAGTAAATCTCTGAGGCTCTATTTGAACTCAGAACCTTGTGCCTTTAGGTCAAGCACTCCAACCATTGTACCACCTAGGTTCCTAAAGGACCAATGTTCTAATTATTGTCTGCAGAGAGTTTTAAAATTATAATAAAACCATCAAAAAGTCATTCTTTTTGTAATCACCATTGAAAACAGTTCTAAGTAATGCCACTGAAAATATTCTTTTTTGAAAAAAAAAAAATCATTAATTTGCCTAGGCTCCTTTAAGCATGTCCATAGTCAGCCCCTGGCATACTCAGCTATGAAACTTCTCAAGGGTAAAATTCATAATGGTTTTGAATCATTCAAGCTTGCTTTAGTTTAACATTCACATCTTCAGCCCCTTTAATTCTACATATTCCTATCATTAAATCATGTATCTGAAATAAACAATTATAGTATAGTGACTGTAAAAACAAAGAAACCAAAACTCATTTATGTCAATTCTGTTATTCTCTGTGACCACTAATTTTTTATTTATGCTTAAAATTTAATAATTATATGTATTAAATATATAAGTAATAAAATATTAGAAAAACTTCAAGATGTAATTTTATGTTTATAATTTTTATTCTGTTTTTAAGTCCAAATTTTAGTTTATACATGAAATATTTTACTGAATTTGAACAATTATATTTAAAATGGAAAGTTATTCTTTTTAAACTGCTCATTATTTTAAAACTAAAGAAAGAATACATAAACTATATCAGTGATACATTTTAGGTGTTGCCTAAATTATACATTTTGTAGATATTTCAGCTTTTATAAAATTCCTGTGTGAAATGAAGTTTTTCTGAACATTTGCCAAACATAATGTTATGTAGAAGAATTTTCTTAACTATCTGTATATCTATTACATATGAAAGAAAAATTCTAAAACTTAAGCTAACAAAAGGTATTCTCTGATCAATTATGATCAATGGTAGATTGACAAACCTGATTATATTATTTATTAAACCTGAATATATGATGATCATTTTTGATAAGCTTATTGACAGAAATAAAATAGTTAAAGCTCAAAAAGAGAAACTATTATATTAATATTCATTACTGTAACAGATTATTATGTAGCCATAAATTTTCCCGCATTCTAAAAATATGTTAATGTAACAAAGTATCAGTTCATTACTTTTTCCTTTTTAACTGTAATACTTGTGGGTTTTTTTTTTAAAAACTGGCATAATTCTATAGATACATAAATAAATAATGAAAGAAAATTTTTGCTAGATTTCTTTTTTGACTCAACAATTTTATTCATTATTGTCTTTTATAATTATCATTCATAATATTCACTTAATTTCATGATTTCTTAAAATAGTTTTTTCATCTAGAAGAAATCTATAATTAGGTATTATTATTACCCCCATTTTACAGATGAGAAAATTGTCATTGAGAAAGGGTCATATAACTAATATCTGAGATAATATTTAAACTCAAGTACTCCTGATTCCAGGTTGAACTTTCCACTCAATATCTCTTTTTTGCCTGAGAAATTTTTACACAATCCTGGATATGTAGGTATATAAAATAGGTATACAAATCAAACATTTGTGATAACAAATTCTTTGGTATACATATAATTTTATCATTTATTAAAGATAAAATCAATTTGCATACTAATGAGATGGACATGCTTATTTATTTTTACATAAAGAATTATTTGATACATCTTACTATTGTCAAATTTTCACGATCCCCACATTCAGTTAATGTGACTCCATATCAGGTTTTAAAAGGTTCATTCTATCCCAACTAGAGTACTAAACAAACTAGCCTTGTCTTCTCTAGAAATCTTGAATCCTTATTGGCCTATTTACTGTTTTGGAGTAGCCCAAACAGTATACTTAGGACAAGCTGAAGAAATGCAGTTCCATGATAGACGTTTTATCATATGTCATATATATATTATTGATTTTATGCAAAAATGATCAATTATGCTAGCTATACCACTGAAACTGCATAAAATCCAACAAGATTTTGGGAATTGTAGCTAAGAGAAGAACTACATGTAAAGATGGAATCTCTCTCTGAGAGAAACCCTTTTGCACCAAAAAGGATTTTCAAACAGAAGCAGCTACATCTTTTCAACTTCTTGTCTAGGAGTGAAATACTTCATATGGAAGTTTCTGAGGGAAATAAAGAGGAGAGATTTCTGCTGATCCTAAGATAATGATTGTTGACCTTGCTGAAAAGTGTGCTGTTAACACTCTAGCTAAAAAGAGAATCTATATCACCTAGCCAGTTCAGTCTGGAAGTGATGAAAACTTCAATTGCCCAGCAAAGAGCAAGCCCAGGGAGTATAATTAATTGGTTAATCCAGTAGAGACAGAATTCTCTGTGAAGAGTCCAGTGGCAAAGCAATCTGTCCAGCCTGCTCTGGCAACAGTTTCCTCAGTAGCTATTTTCCCAGTTCAGTACAGCATCAATAGAGACTGATGAAGAGCTAGTTAAGCAGTTGAGTAACTTGTTTCACTCAGACCAACAAAGATAGATTCATTGCAACAAACCATTGCAAGCCTAGTTGAGTCTCCCAGTTAGTAGAAATGCCATGTTCTTTGAGGAAAAAATTCAGATGAACAATTGAACAACTTTGTCTATCAACAATGCAATACAGAAAATTTGGGGAAGATCTTCCAGAAAAAAAAAGGACATTTGTGGTCTTGCAATTCCAGAGATGATATCTGCCTTGGTCAGTATATTCTTTTCATGTGTGCCTCATTATCTGCCCACTCTTCCCATCTCTTAAACTTTCTATGTGAGAATATATTTGTGTGAGAGTATGCATCACCTTTGGGAGAAATGCTTTTACCTAGTATTCTTGCTATGCCATTTGAGTAAATTCTATGCTAAAAAATTAAATGATATTACTGGTTGATGGTTGAGATGAAACACATTGGGAGGATCTTAGAAAGTACAGTGTTAGGATTCTATCCACTTGCAGAGTTATTTCTAAACCTTTGAGATCCCCTTTGAAGAGCCAACCTACAAGTGCCAGTGCAAGTAGATGCTATAAATGCAAAAGGGCATATTACAATAAAATGTCCCATTATAATCTTTTCACTCCCCCAAATATAAAGAAAACTTTGGGGGATTGAAAAACTTTCACTTTAGATCTTAACTGTCTAATGAATTACACTGTCTGGATCTCCTAGTTGATCAGGGAATATCTTAGGATTTCTATAATATTTTCAAAATAGAATCCTCCTAAAGTGATATTAGATTGTACTCTCCACAAGGGCAGTGACTAATTTCCCTGTTTCCTTGGGATACCATCATCTAACACAGAATTGGCAAATAGTATGCACACAGTAAATGCTTGCTTATTGATTACATTTTTTTTTCTATCAGAATAACTGAGCGCAAACTCTTTTATAGGAAAGATCTTATATTGTCCTTGACTTTACTGTATTTCATTGAATCATAGACATGTTACCTTGACATGACAAATGCAGTTCCCCATAGAAACAGCGGAGTATGTTAGAATACTCTTTATAGCATTTTGCTCCTTTTGCATAGAATCAATCAGATATAAATGATATATGATAAGATATCTATAATGCAACTTCATTTCTTCAGCTTGTCCTAAGTATTCTGTTTGGGCTACTCCAAGACAGTAAATAGGCCAATAAGGACTCAAAATTTCTAGAGAAGACAAGGTCAGTTTGTTTAACATTCTAGCTGGCATAGATGGAACCTTTTTAACCTGATGCTTTTTGTTTTGCAGTATCACATATTTTGCCAAAATTTAATTCTTTATGTAAAACTAAATAAGTACATCTATCTCATTAATATGCAAATTTGATTTTGTCTTTAATATATAGTAAAATTATATGTATACCAAAGAATGGTTTTAAAATAAATTTCTTTATGCTTTATTATTACAACTGTTTGATTTGTATACCTATTTTATATATATATATTTATATATATGTCCAGGATCATGTAAACATTTCTCAGGCAAAAAGGGATGTTGAATGGGAAAACTTTAAGAAGCGTAGGCATAGAAGACAGAGAATTAAACCTGGAATCAGGAATACGTGATTTTGAATATGTCTCAGATATTAGATGTATGATCCTGAAAAAGTCACTTACCCTTTCTCAATGACAGTTTTCTCATCTGTAAAATGGGGGTAATAATAGTACCTAAATTTCAGAGTTGTTATGATAACCAAATGAAATTGCATAGGTAAAGTTCTTTGCAACATTAAAGTGTTACCTAAATGCTTATTATTATCATCATCATTCTCCAATCAGTCCCTCCTCCTTTTGCATAGAATCAATCAGATATAAATGATATATGATAAGATATCTATAATGCAACTTCATTTCTTCAGCTTGTCCTAAGTATTCTGTTTGGGCTACTCCAAGACAGTAAATAGGCCAATAAGGACTCAAAATTTCTAGAGAAGACAAGGTCAGTTTGTTTAACATTCTAGCTGGCATAGATGGAACCTTTTTAACCTGATGCTTTTTGTTTTGCAGTATCACATATTTTGTGGGAAATACAATTCAATCCTTATTTGAAGTTTGACTCAGTTTCCATCAGCTATTATCTTCCACTGCATATTATTTCATTCCTGTCACAATGAGTTAAATGGTCTTTGTTCTTGAAAAAGCCAATCCATCCCTCTACTTGAATCCTTCCATCTTAACTAGGATATTGCCCCATTGTCCTGTACCAAGATTCCCAATCTTTCTCTAATTCTCAATATTTCATTAACTACTGTTTCTGTTAGTATTCTCAGTACTTAGATGAAGTACTCAGGGACTTCATATCCTGATCTGGCCTTTTCCTCAAGACACCAAGATTCTTCCACATAGCTCTGGATTTGATATGAATAGAAATCTCAATAGCTGGTGCTTACATAATTAATGTCCCATCACTGGCAATATCTTCAAAAGTCTGCTTCTCTCTATAGTTAATGTTTCATTAGTTGTACGTTTATTTATAGGAATGTGAAAGCCAGATGAAGAAAGAAGCTCAGTCTCTGCCCATTGACCTCTAATTTCAAGTCCCCCAGTTATTTCTAGTGTTATATCCCTTGACTTTACATTCCTCTCAACTCTCCTTAGCTTTTTTTCCTCTTTAGGCAGACCTTTTTTGGAAGCACAGAGCTGTGGTTGTCAGAGAGGTGGGGATATATTAGCCATCTGTCACATCTATCATCAGGGCCATAAGTATACTCACTGATATACTTGGGGGCATTGATCAGTCAATCAATCTCTTGTTTTGTGCCAGAAACTGTACTGAGTGCAGGGGATACAAAGAAGAGCAAATATACAAAAATAATTCCTGCCCTCAAGAAACTTAACAAATGAATGGGGGAGACAATACCGAAATAAAAAAGTACATATGTGATTCTTATAGAATAGAAAAAAGGTAGCCTAGAAGGGAAGTTTTCAAATGTCTTGGGGATCTAGGAAGGCCTTCTGGAGAAGCTAGGGTCAGAGCTCAGGCAGGGATAAGGATTTTAGTATTTTATTTTAGTATTTTAGACCTGGGGCTCAACTGTTTGAGGCACAGAACTATGTTCAGTGAACAGTATATAGACCATAACAAAACTATAGAGTTTGTGAAGGGAGTAAAAGTGTGAAAAGTATGGAGGAATAAGGAGAGACTAGGTTGTGAAGAGCCCTAAATGTCAAATAGGAATTTATATTTGATCCTGAAAATAATAGTTACCAGAGTCTATCGAATAAGGGGATGCTATGATGCACTAGTATATTTATGTGGACAGCTTGCAGAAGCTGGACTGAAGGGGACCTGTGAAAAGGTAGATTGATTAGAAGACTAGATTAGAATAATAGCAATAATATTTACATAGAGTACATTGGTAATGCTGATAATGAAATATGATATATGTTATTTCCTTGATGTTACTGATCTTAAATTTTTATGTCTACATTTCTCCAATTTTGCAGGATATAAGGGGGAATAAAAAAAATCTTATGATTTCCTGAAAACATTTTAGAAAGATGGTAACCACGGAAACAGAAGAGAAAATCAGTTACATTTTCAAAGATTAACTAAGAGGATTAGATTAAAGGGGAGGACTCAATATCAAGCAGCAATAGAACAGTCCAGCTCACACAGCTTAGAATAGGATAGATAAAGTCTTAACCAAGTGATAGATAGATTGAAAATCAAAATGATGCAAATAAATTACAATGACTCCATGAAATAATAAGAAAGATAAAAAAGTCAAGAGACTAAAAAATATACGAATAGGTAAGGCTTTTGTTAAGTCATTTTTAGCCATGTCTGACTCTGTGATTCCATCTGGGGTTTTCTTAGCAAAAATACTGGAATCCTTTTTCAGCTCACTTTACAGTAGAGGAAATTGAAAGAAATAGGGTGAAGTGACTTTCTAGGGTCACAAAACTAGTAAGTGTCTGAGACCATTTTAAAAAATTTCAATAGCATTTTATTTTTCCAATTACAAGTAAAGATAGTTTTCAACATTCATTTTTGTAGGATTTTGATTTCCAATTTTTTCTTTTTCCCTTTCTTCCTTCTCCCCTCCCCAATACAGCAAGCAGTCTGGTATAGATTATACATGTACAATCATTTTAACCATATTTCCATATTAGTCATTTTGTGAAAGGAAAATCAGAATAAAAGGAAAAACCATGTGAAAAAAAAACAAAAAAGGTGAAAATATGATTTAATCTGCATTCAATTCCCATGGTTCTCTCTCTTTATATGGATGGCATTTTTATCCCAAGTCTTTTGGAATTATTAATCATCACATAATCTTGTTGTTACTGTGTAAAATATTTTTCTGGCTCTGCTCACTTCACTCAGCATCAGTTCATGTAAATCATTCCAAGCTTTTCTGAAATCAGTCTGATCATTTTACTATAGAATAACAATATTCCCATTGCATTTATATACTGTTATTTATCCATTATTCCTCAACTGATTAGCATGTACTCAATTTCTAATTCCTTGCCACCACAAAAAAAGAGCTGCTACAAACATTTTTGTACATATGGAGATTATTCACTCTTTTATAATCTCTTTGGGACACAGACACTACTGGATCAAAAGGAATGCTCACATTTATAGAAGGCTATAAAGGTATATAAAGGCTATGTCAAAAAGGTATGACATAGTTTCAAATTGTTCTCTAGAATGGTTGAATCCCTTCCAACATTTATCATTATCTTTTCCTGTCATCTTAGTCAATTTGATAGGTGTAAGGTGGTAGTTTAGAGTTGTTTTAATTGTTGTTTCTCTGATCAATGGTGATTTAGAGCATTTTTTCATATGACTTAGAAGCCTTTAGTTTCTTTACCTGAAAATTATTCATATCCTTTGACCACTTATCAATTGGAAAATGACTTGTATTCTTATAAGTTTGATTCAGTTTTCTATATATTTTAGAAAGGAGGCCTTTATTAAAAACATTGGATGCAAAAATTATTTCCAAGCTTTCCTCTTCCCTTTTAATTTTGGCTACATAAAAAAAAATCTTTTAAATTTACTATTAACAAAATAACCCATTTTGCATTTTATAATGTTTTCCATTTCTTATTTAATCACAAATTCCTCCCTTCTTCAAAGATCTGACAGGTAAACTATCCCTTGCATTCTTAATTTTCTTATAGTATCATCCTTTATGTTTAAATCACAAATCTATTTTGACCTTATCTTGATACAGGAGGTAAGATATTAGTTTATTTTCCAGTTTTTCTAGCAATTTTTGTCAAATAGTGAGTTTTTATCCCAGAATTTGGAGTCTTTGGGGTTATAAAATTAAATTACAATAGTTATTGACTATTGTGTCTTATGTACCTAATCTCTTCCAATGATTCACCACTCTGTTTCTTAGCTAGTATCAATTGGTTTTGATGACTGTTCTTTTATAATATAGTTTTAGGTCTGAAACCAAATTTGAACTCAGATCTTCCTGACTCAGGCTTGGTGCTCTATCCACTGAGTCACTTAGCTATTCCTATATAAAAGGTATATAGCTTTTTTTAAAAACATCATTTTTTGGCAGTCTGATTCTTCTATAATCTCTTTCCAAGTTTTTTTACAAGTCAGTTTTTTTTTAATATGTAAGGTATGTACTATTAAAAAGAACCGACGGACAAATTGAGAAGAGATTACCTAAAAATCATTAGATTTCAAAAATGATGTTTGTTTGTTTGTTTTTTTAAAGGTGATATGCCATATTTCAAGAACCTGTGTTTGAGGACTAAGTGAGAAGAAAAGAATATGGGCATTGGAATAGTAGGAGAGAAAATTTAAACATAGGTCACTAATATTAAGGCTTCTCCTCTGTTATCACTTTCTTTTTTATAAGCTTGAAGCAGGAGCAAAGAGAGCAACAAGGATAAGGATACAGCATAGAGGGAAACACACAATTAACAGTCAAGACTGTGAATATGAAAGGAATAAATTCACTTATAAAATGGAGGAGGGCAATAAAACAGATTAAAAAGCAGAATCCAACATTGTTATGAGAAACATAATTAGAAGATAGCTTTACATACTAAATTAAGATAAGGGGCTGAATAAAATATATTATACTTCATGAAAACTTAGGGGGGAAAGCAAGATAATCATGATCTGATACAAGGAAACAGTAAAAACAAATTTGATTAAAAGAGATAGCATGAAATTTACATTAAGCTTAAAAGTACTATCATCAATGAATTAATACATGTGCATTGAATGGTATAGCAGCTAAATACTTGGAGCAAAAGTTAATCAATTTACAAGGAGAAATAATATTTCAATGTCCCCAGCTTTCAGATCTAGACAAATCTAACAAAAATATAAAGAATAAAGACGTTTTAGGCATGCATCAAATTTAAGAAATTTAGATATGGTCCATTTCTGATATTACTAAATCAAAAATTAGAAGACTGCATACATTTCTAAGTTTTATACCAACTTCTTTACAAAAACTTGCCACAGACTGTGGCATTAAAAATTCTAACTTATCAAACACATGCAGAAAAGCAAAATATTTAAACACTGACAAATCAACAAAATTATATTCTATAAAATGTCTTTGCAGAAGCATAAATATTAAAGACAAGATAACTTGATATTAATGACCTGGTATGTTAAACACACACACACACACACACACACACACACACACACACAACCAATTAGCAATAGAGAATTTAATAAAATAAAATGATAACAATGAGAGAACATGGAAATATTTTTGATATACAGCCAAAGCAGTTCTATAGGGGGGAAAGTATGTCTTTAGATACTTTCATTAACAATAGGAATGAAATAACAAATAAATGAATTGGGCCTACAGGCAAAAATCCTCTTAAAAAAGTGAAAAATAAGTTAAATTCCAAAGTAATAATTCTGAGAAGTAGAGATTAAAAATCAAAAGCAAGCAAACAAAAAATAACCCAAACCCTGTTAGTTTATAAATAAAATTAAGAGTATCTAATTTAAAAAAAACTTTAAAATAGATTTACCATTAGCTAGTTTGTTGCAGTTAAGACTATGATTAGGGGAATTTTTTTTAATGTTAAAAAGAGATGTAAACAGCTAATCTAATTTTTAAGACATTGGAAAACCAAATATTTTGTAACAAAAATGGAAAAGGACAAGTAACAATTGAAGGTAAATGAAAGGAAATCATTGGAAATGATTTTGCCCAATTATGTACCAATCAAATTGATAATTTAAATTAAATGAATGAATATTTACAAAAATATAAAATGTACAGATTAATAGAAGAGGAAATGGAAACTTAAATAACCCAAACTCAGAAAAAATAAATTGAACTAGCTATAAATGAATTCCCAAAGGGAAAAAAAAAATCAGAACCAGATGTATTTGCAAGTGAATTTTATCAAGTATTCAAAGAATAATGAATTATAATATTACATAAACTGTTTATAAAAATAGGAAAGGAAGGGAACCTATTAAATTCCTTCTCTTATATAAATATTGTCTTGATACCTAAACTAGGGTAGAAGAAAAAAGAAACTATATATCAACATTCCTAATGAATACTTATGCAAAAATTTAAAATAAAATATTAGCAAAGAGTCAACAGCAACACATCAAAAAGATTGTTCATGATAGCTGAGTTGGATTTATGCCAGGAATATAGTTCTGATAATAATTTTTTAAAATTATGAATGTAGTAGGCTAGATTATATCTAAAATGTTTTCAAATCACATGATTATATCAATACATGCAGAAAAGGCATCTGATAAAATGCAAAGCCTCTTTCTGTTAAAAATCATTAAAAGGAATAGGAATTAACAAAATATGAAAAGATAGTCCCTATATAAAATTAAGGGTCAATATTATATGTAAGTGATAAAAATTAGAGATTGTTACAGTAAGATTAAGGATAAAACAAGGATATCCATTATCATACATACTACTTTAAATAGTTGTAGAAATACTGTGACAATAGGAAAGAAAAGTAAATAAAATATAAATTCAATATATTGCCAACAAGATATAGCAGCAAAAAATAAAGAAATTTCATTCAAAAATAAGAACAAGTCATATCAATATTTGGGTATTTACTTACCAAGCCACATATATCTAATGATATGATATGATATATGATATATAGTGATATGATATCACTATATCACTATCACTATACAAAACAACTTCAAAAAAGTATTTATAAAAAGAAAGATGAACCTAAATAATTTGAAAAATTAAATACTTACACTATCATGCCAATTTAATATAAATAAAAATAATATAAATAACAATACCACTTTATGTGTATATATATATATATACCTAAATATAATAGTCTTATATTTTTTAAAACCAACAAAACTCATCTAGAGGAACATTAAAACTTCAAGGGAAATTATAAAAAATGGGAAGTAAACAAATCAAATAATCTTAGATTTCAGACTATACTATTGAGCAGTAATCATCAAAATTATTTAGTGTTAGTCAAGAAATAGAAAAAGTATATCAATGTAACAGATTGGGCACATGAAAATAGAAACAAACAAACATAATAGTATAGTGTTTAAAGCCAATGATTGCAAAAACTGGGATAAGAACAACAAAACTGCTGGAAAAACTGAAAGCAGTTTGGCAAAAATGAAATGCCACCAATATTTCAGACCATATACTAATATAACCAACCCTTGCCCCAAATGACTAAAATGTAGAAGGTCACAGTATAAACCAATTAGAGGAGCAAGGAAGGAATACTTTTGACAACTATTAACAGGAGAAGAATTCATAATCAAATTAGAGATGGAAAGAATCATAGAAGATAAATTGAACATTGTTGATTATATAAAATTATTAAATTGCATAAATAAATCTAATGTAGCAAAAATTATAAGGAAAACAAATGAAAAGGAAAGATTTTTGCAACAAGTTTTTCTAAGACATATAAAGAATTGATTTCAATCTATTGAGCCATTCCTCACTATTTAAAAGGCTAAAGGATATGAACAAGTAGTTATTAAAACTAGAAATCCAAGTTATCAATAGTCATATAAAAATGCTACAAATTACTAATGATTAGAGAAATGAAAATGAAAACACTGTGAAGTTTTGCCTTATACCAAACAAAGTGGGAAAATCACAATTATGGAAGAGACTGAAAATATGGGAATAGTAAGGCACTATTAGTAAGTCTGACTGTTATGGAAAACAATTTTAAAAACTGTATTGAAAAGTTACAAAACTGTGCATGCTCTTTTCATACCACTACAAATCCTATGTACCCCTAAATAGATCAAAGAAAGAGGAAAAGATCCTATGCACACATAAAATATTTGTATTCATTCCTTTTCTTGTGAGAAAGAACTAGAAATGAAGAGGTTGCCCTTCAATTGGAGAATGGCTGAATAAATCATTGATATGTAAATGTTATTATACTATAAAGAATATGAAGAAAAAGTGATCATTTCAGAAAAACCTAAAAGGATTTTTAAGCACTGATAACAGAGTGAAGTGACTAAAACCTTAACGATTTATACTTTTAACAATGACATTGTAAAGGACAAATTATTTTGGAAAATTTAGTATAATAATCAGTCCAAATGACCAACTACAACTTGATAATGAAACAAAAAGATAATAAATTTATCGTCCAGAATGAATTATACATATCCAGACATGGCCATTTCGTAGGTTGATTTTGTATGAGTGTACCTATTTCTAACAAGGTCTCTTTCTCTCTTCCTTCCTTCCTTCCTTCCTTCCTTCCTTCCTTCCTTCCTTCCTTCCTTCCTTCCTTCCTTCCTTCCTTCCTTCCTTCCTTCCTTCCTTCCTTCCTTCCTTCCTTCTCTTTCTCTCTCTCTCTCTCTCTCTCTCTCTCTCTCTCTCTCTCTCTCTCTCTCTCTCTTTCTCTTTCTCTCTCTCTCACATACACACACACAGAGTTTTGTGAAGAGAGTTTTGAAAATAATAAGCTAAATATAGTATATACCAAAAAAAAAAACAAGAAAGAAATCAAAGCATGCATAATAGGAAATCATGAATTTCTATTAAATAATGTTTTTATATTCTACTTTCAGTAAGAAAACACTGAGTGGTTAAAGCCAAGATGGCAGATTGAAATAAGCATTCTCCAACACCATCACCCCCTGCCCACATCCCTGAAGTTCTAACATATCCTTATAAACAATTTTAAAATTGCATAAAACTGAATTCTAAGTGGGGGGAAAAAAGCATCAAAAAGGCACAGATAATCATTTGTCCAGCCTAGGAAGGCCCAGGAAGGCAAAGAGATGTGGGGTAAGTGCTGACTAGGAAGTTGGTGAAACCAGCATTGGCTGTGGGCATTTGAGTGATAGCAATAGCAGTAGCACAAAGAGTTTCCAGCATGCAAGGACAGTTAAGTGACTGAATACCTATCTTGCAGAAATAGATTTCTGAGGATATCTGTGCTAGCACTGGATGAGAGATTGCATGTCATT
The DNA here is from genome assembly GCF_048593235.1 of Sminthopsis crassicaudata. NCBI lineage: Eukaryota > Metazoa > Chordata > Mammalia > Dasyuromorphia > Dasyuridae > Sminthopsis > Sminthopsis crassicaudata. The sequence goes on along the minus strand of NC_133618.1, from coordinate 87,567,879 downwards.
TGGCATTCATCAGCTGTTATCCAGTCTGAGTTATATTTCCAGGAAGAGGAGTGGTTGTGGTCATGAGGAAGCAGGGGCCCAACCTGGGTAAGGACTAGAGCACAGAGTAGGAGAGCAGTGAATAGAACTCTCCCTGGATCACACCACCTTGGAGCCCTTGACAAGCTCCCAGACCCAGCCATGATAGTATATAATCTAGGGCTTAGCAGCTAACATAAAGTACAAAATCAAGAAATGGGTTGGAAAAATAAGGAAACAACAACAAAAAGAAGAAAAACTGGACCATAAGAATCTATTAATGTGTTAAGGAAGCTCAAGACACAAACTTAGAAGACAGCAACTTGAAAACATCTATAAGTAAAATATCAAAGGAAAATGTACATTGCATAAAAACCCAATAAAGAATTTTTAGCAAGGTTTTTAAAAAGGTGGGGAGATAAAAATGATTTTTAAAAATTATAAGAAACAAATAATAGTCAGTAGGGTAAATTTCAAAAAAGAAATGATAGTGATGCAAGAAAATTATGAAGAGGTACAAAAATTAAAGAAAATAATTCTTTAACAATCAAAATTACTCAAAAAGTAAAAATTTCAAAAATATTGAAGAAAATAACTTCTTAAAAGTAGGAATTGGTAAATGGTAAAAGGTTCAAAATCTTACTGAAAAAAATTCCTTAAAACTTAGAAATAGTCAAGTGGAAGATAATGACTCCATAAGACATTAAGAAACTAAAACAAAAACAAAAGGATGAAAAAGAAAATGTGAACTATCATAAGAAAAAAAAAACAGACTTGAAAGAAGGATTAGAGAGAGATAACTTTAGAATTATTTGACCATTTGAAAACCATGAAAGAAAAGCTTATCTTTCAAATTTTAAGAAATTTTAAATGAAAACTGCCCTGATATCTTAGAACAAGAAAACAAAGTAGGAATTGAAAGAATCTACCAATAACCCCTAGAAAGATATTCCAAAATGAAAACTTCTAGGTGTATTATAACCAAGTTCTAGAGCTCCTAAGTCAAGGAGAAAGAAATAATTCAAATACAGTGGATTTACAGTCAGGATTACAAAGGATTTAGCAGCTATCACTAAATAGGAATGGTGGGCTTGGAATGTGATATTATTGGAAGCAAAGAAATTAGTATTAAAACCAAAAATAACCTATCCAGAAAAACTGGGAAGATGCATATTTAATGAAATAGAGTATTTTCAAGCATTCCTAATGAAGAGAATAAAGTTGAATGAAAAATTTAACATGCAAACACAAGATAAAAATTATAAACATGAACGAGAAATCATAAGAGACTTCACAGAGTTAAATTGTTTACATTCCTAAATGGAAAAAATGATGCATGTGATCCCTAAGAATATTATTATAATTAGGACAATTGGAAGGAGTCTATTTAGAGAGATGGTATTGGTATGAGTCTACAATGCTGGAATGATCTCAAAAGAAAAATGGAAGTATGAAAAAAGGGGATGCACTGCAATCAGGGGCAATGAAGAAAAAGAATGAAGGAAATTATTATACAGGTACAAGGAAGAATTTTTACAACCAAGTTGGAAATTGTAGGGGGAGGGGGCTGGTTTTCTCTTATCTAAACTGGTTCAAAGAGGTAAGATTATTACATATATATAAATATAAATTTTATATGCACATATATGTATATACACCCAGAAAGAATTAAGTAAAGAAATTTCTCTTACCCAACAGGGAACTATGAGGAAAAAGAACTAAGAGGATAAGGGAGGGATGATAAAAACAAGGCAAGCATTGGTCAAAAGCAAAACAGGTCATTGAGGAGAGATGATAAAGAAAAAAATAGGATAAATGGAAGAGAATAAGATTGAAAGAAATATGCAGTTAAAAATCATAATCTTGAATATGAATGGGATAATTCACCCATAAAATAGAAGATGATAGCAAATGAATTAGAAACCAGAATCGAACAGTATATACAAAAACAAAAACAAAAACAACACTGAAACCAGAAAAACACATACAGAATTAAAATTAGGGTCTGGGGCAGAATCTATTATACCACAGCAGAAATAAAAAAGGAAGGAGTAGTAAACATGATCTCAGAGAGCCAAAGGCAAAAATATACCTAATTAAAAGAAATTTTCAGGAAAACTGTATTTTGTTTAAAAGTTCCATAGAAAATAAAGTAATATCAATATTGAATCTTTATATATACTAATTAGTATGTTATGCAAATTCTTGAAGGAAAAGTTAAACGAATTACAGGAGGTAACAGACAGTTCCTAGTGGGGGACCTCAATTTACTCTTCTCAAACCTAGACAAATATTGCCATAAAATAAGCAAAAAGAAGATAACAGAATTTTAGAAAAGTTATATATGATAAATCTCTGGATAATACTGAATGAGAATAGAAAGGAACATAGCATTTTTAGAAAGCTATACATGGCACCATCATAAAAATTTATTTAATAGTAGGCCATAAAACTTCACAAACCAATGCAAAAAAAATTAAATGTACCTTTTTTGGACCATAATACCCATGAAATTCCATTCATCATAGGTCCTTTTGAGGCATGAAAAAATTTGAGGCACAGAAAAACCTGAATAATATGTGAAAATGAGTGGGTCAGAGAAAAAAATCGCAAAAACAATCAACAACGTCATCACAAATAGTGACAACAGTGAGACATCTTACTGAATGTTATAAGATGCAGTACTTAAGAGGAAAATTTGAATCTGTAAACAGCAATAAAATAGAGAAAAGAACAATAAACTGGGCATGTAATTTTAAAAAAACTAGAAAAAATTTAAAATTCTCAATTAAATACTAAAATAGAAATTCTGATAATTAAGGGAGATAATTAAGGTAATTGACAACATTGAGAGTTTAAAAAAATACAATATTGAACTAATCACTAAAATGAAGACTTGGTTTTATGGGAGAAAACAATAAAATAAACAAACCATTGGCTAATTTGTTTAATAAAAGAAAAAAGAAAACCAAATTATTGATATTAAAAATGAAGAGTGAATGAACAATCAAGGAAGAATGAAGATGAAGAAAGACATTATTAAGAATGACTTTTGCCCAATTGTATGCCAATAAAACTGGCAGTCTAAATGAAATTGATAAATATTGATAAAAATATACATTCTCTAGATTAACAGAAGAAATATAATACTTAAATAATCTTATCTTTGATAAAGTAATTGAACAAACCATAAATGAGCTCCCTAAGGAAAAACAAACAAACCTAGGACAGATAGATTTACAAGTAAATCCTACAAAAGAGTTAAAGAAAACTTAATTCTAATATTATGTAAATTGTTTCAAAAATTAGAGGAGGGATCTTCTCAAATTCCTCCTCTGACACAAATATGTTTTTAATACTAAAACCAGGGAGAATAAAAAACAAAGAAAGAAAATTACAGAACAATTTCCCTAATGAATATACATGCAAAGTTAAATAAACATTAGCAAGGAAATTACAGCAATATATCATGGAGATCATATAACACAACCAAGTTGTATTTATACCAGGAATGCAAGGTTATTTCAATATTAGGAAAGCTATAAGTATAATTGAATATATCAATAAGAAAAATTATATGGTTATGTCAATATATGCAGAAAGAACTTTTGACAAAATACAACACTAATTCCTTTTGAAAATAAATTCTATGCATTACAAACTACAGCATTAAATGAAACTTTTCTTTAAATGATTAGTATTTCTCTAAAAGGCAAGACTAAGAATATATATAATGGAGACAAACTAGAAATCTTTCCAATAAAAACAGGGGTGACACAACAATGCTTGTTATTGTCATTTTTTCTTCCCCATAGAACTAGAAATACTAGATATAGCAATAAGACAAGCAAAAGAAATGGAAAGAAAAAGAATAGGTGACAAGGAAACAAAACTATTACTCTTTGCAGATGATATGATCATATATTTATTTATTTATCTATGTCTTTCTTTATTATTAAAGCTTCTTGTTTACAAAGCATATGCATGGGTAATTTTTCCAACATTGGCCCTTGTATAACCTTTTGTTCCAAATTTTCCTCTCCTTTCCCCCACCCCCTCCTCTAGCAGACAGGTAGTCAAATAAATGTTAAATAAGTTGAAATACATGTTAGATCCAATATGTTATATATGTTGAAATACATGTTAGATCCAACATATGTTTACATATTTATACAGTTATATTGTTGTACAAGAAAAATCAGAGATGATCATATATTTAAAGGGCCCAAGAAAATCAACAAAAAATTTAATTGAAACAATTAGTAGCTTTAGCAAAATTTCTTTTTTTTTATTATAGCTTTTTATTTACAAGATATATGCATGGGTAATTTTTCAGCATTGACAATTGCAAAACCTTTTGTTCCAACTTTTCCCCTTCTTCCCCCCACCCCTTCCCCAAGATGGCAGGTTGACCAATACATGTTAAATATGTTAAAGTATAAGTTAAATGCAATATATGTATGCATGTCCATACAGTTATTTTGCTGTAAACTTTGAAATAGTGTACAATTAGCCTGTGAAGGAAATCAGAAATGCAGGCGGACAAAAATAGAAGGATTGGGAATTCTATATAGTGGTTCATAGTCATCTCCCAGAGTTCTTTTACTGGGTATAGCTGGTTTAGTTCATTACTGCTCTACTGGATTTAATTTGGTTCATCTCATTGTTGAAGAGGGCCATGTCCATCAGAATTGATCATCATATAGTCTTGTTGTTGAAGTATATAACGATCTCTTGGCCCTGCTCATTTCACTCAGCATCAGTTCAAGTAAGTCTCTCCAGGCCTTTCTGAAATCATCCTGCTGGTCATTTCTTACAGAACAATAATATTCCATAATATTCATATACCACAATTTATTCAGCCATTCTCCAATTGAGGGGCATCCATTCAGTTTCCAGTTTCTGGCCACTACAAAAAGGGCTTCCATAAACATTCTTGCTTTAGCAAAATTTCAAGATATAAAACACCTAAACCATCAGACTTTCAATATAATACCAATAAAATGCATCAGAGAAATAGAGAAAGCAAAATTGTATTTATAATAACTACTGATAATATAAAATATTTGGGAATTTACTTTTTTTTTTTTTTTTTTTTTTTGCTGAGGTAATTGGGGTTAAGTGACTTGCCCAGGATCACACAGCTAGGAGTGTTAAGTGTTTGAGGCCAGATTTGAACTCAGGTCCTCCTGAATTCAGGGCTGGTGCTCTATCCACTGCACCATCTAGCTGCCCCCAGGGAGTTTGCTTTTAAGACACAATAAACAAACATAATTACAAAACACTCTTCATACAAAGACAGATCTAAACAATTGGAGAATACTGCTCATTGTTAGACCAAATCAATATAACAAAAATTACTATGCTACCTAAATTAATTTACTTATTCTGACTCATAATAACTAAACTATCAAAGAATTATTTTATAGAGTTGAAAAAAATAACAAAATTCATCTGGAAGAACAAAAGATTGAGACTAAAAAAAAAAGGAATCAATGAAAAAAATTGTGAAGGGGGGGAGCTAGTAGGACCAAATATTAAACTATATTACAAAGTAGTAATCATCAAAATAATTTGGTATTGCTTAAAAAATAGAATGCTTGATCACACAATAGATTAGGTACACAATATAGAGAAACAATTATCACCAGAATCTATTTTGATAAACATAAAGATCTTGCCTATTAGGCCAAAAACTCACTATTTGGCAAAAATGCTGGGAAAACTAGAAAGTAATCTGGCAAAAACTAGGCATGGACCATATCTATATATATCATATAACAAGATAAGTTCAAAATATGTGATTTATACATAAAAGATAATGAGATAAATTATGGGAGCATGGAAGAAATTACTTTTCAGATCTATGGATAGAAGAGGAATTTACAACTGAAAAAAGATAGAGTGATTCCTGGAAGTTAAAACAAGTCATTTTAATCACAAAAAAATTAAAGAAATTTTTCACACACAAAAAAATCGTCTCAGCCAAAATTTGAAGAAAAACAGGAAAAGTGAGGGAGGGGGAAATTTTACATTAAATTTCTCTGATAATGGTTTTATTCCAAGATACATAGAAAAAGTCAAATTTATAAAAATAGGAGCCATTCCCTGTTGATAAATGGTCAAAGGTTATAAACAGGAAGTTTTCTGAGAAAGACATAAAAATGCTCTAAATTATTGGTATACATTGAAATTCAAATGAAAAGAACTCTGAGACACAACTTCACATATATCTAATTGACTAAGATAAAAGAAGAGAAAAATTACAAATATTAGAGAGGCTGTGGGAAAATGTACTTATGTTGGAGCTGTGAAATAGTACAGCCATTTTGGAGAATAATTTGAAACCATGTTCCAAGTACTATAAAACTGTGCATTTTGACTCAGGCCTCCAAAAGAACAAAGTCAAAAGACATATATGCACAAAAATATTTATAGAACTTCGTGTGTGTGTGATGTCAATGCATTGGAACCTAAGGTGATGCCCATCAATTGAGGAATGGCCAAACAAATTGTAGTATATGATTGTTATGTCTTATCTAATAGAATGCTACTGTGCTGTAAGAAGTGATGCAGGGGATACTTTTGGAGAAACCTGGGAAGACTTCTATGAACTGATTCAAAGTGACATGAGCAGAACCAGGGAAACAATCTACACAATAACAACAATACTGTGAATCATTTAATAACTTTGATAAACACAATAATTCACTACAATCCCAAAAGACTCATGAAATAAAATGTTATCCAACTCTAGATAGAGAACTTATGGACTCAGAGAACAGACTGAAACATTTTTTTCTTCATTTTTTTTTTTTTTTTGCTTTTTGGGGGTGGGAAAAGGAGAACATAGCTAATGCAGAAATGTGTCTTACATGATTTCATAGGTGTGATGTGTATCATATTTCTTGTCTTCTCAGTGGGTTAGGGAGCAACTGTAGGAAGGAAGAAAATTTGGAATTGAAAATAAAAATAAAGAAGAGTAACCCTTTTTTTATTTTGTTGTCTAAGTGAAGAATAAAATTTTTATATGAAAGAAAGCAAGCAGTAGGATAGGGAATTATAGAAGTCTTAAGTCTTTGCTATGTTTAATAGCAAAGGAAAGTTTCACACTTGAAAAGATTGTCTAATCATAGGTTAATAATAGGATTCAGAGCTAGAAAGGAACTTAGAAATCTAGTTCAACCTTCTCATTTTACAGATGAGGAAATAGAAGTCCCTAAAGGAAAATGGCATATCCAAGATCCCATAGATGATAAGTAACAGATCAGGATCCAAATCCAAATTGCGTTTCTCTATATCCAACACTCTTTTTAATACATACCTAGTACTTCTACTCCAACCTTTTTATCTTAGAGATGAAGAGAATAAAACTCAGAGATACGAGTTAAATTGACTCCGCCAACAACATTTTAGTGGTATACCGAGGGCTAAATTCCTGGTATCTTCTTACTGCACTGGGCTCTCTCTCAGAAATACTCTCCAAAAGGGAGATAAAATAACACTAGTTAGATTCCTTATTTATCTACCTATTCATTCATTTTTGCTGTTACACTTTGAATTCTGAAGTGCATGTTAAAAGATAAGAGATAGGCTCATGTATTCACATTTTGATTTCACTTGGTATTTAGCACAGAACTTACCAAGTATTGATTGAATGAATTGCTGATTGAATGAATTTAATCTTCAAAACTCAAAAATGGTATTGTTGGGGTTTGAACCCCTTGATGAAACAAGAATGGAATATGCCCGCCGACATATTCCCTTGCTCTACACTTCAAAAATCATGATGCCCCAAAGTTGATTTGACTATAAATGTAAATACATTTCATAGGGACTGAATACCTTGATGATACTTCATGGCTTCCTACACACTGTATTTTGATGCTCTGTCCTGGCAATGCCATGTCTTCATGTGCTATTTTTCATGGTCTTATGTTAAGAAACATATAAATAACTATAGAATAGGGCTGGAGTAGGGATCATCCAAGGGTGCTGAGGTGGAGTTTGGGGACAGAGAAGAAAATAGCTGGTGCTCTTTGAGTTACTGTGGCAATTCTAGGCAGGGATAACCTGGATACCTGGGTTACCTCTAGCCAACCCTGGAAACCAGGTTTTATGAGACCCTTTCCTGACCAGCCTCTCATAATTCTCTCCATTTAGCCATTAATGTGGGCATCAGATTAAATTACCATGTGGATTTTCAGCTAGGATCTAAATTCTGTGGCCTAATATGTAAGCAGGCCAGTGTTGCATGGAAATTATGCTCAACTATATCACACATTTCTTTCTGCTGTCCCACGTGACCCAAATTCATTATTAACACAGAGCTGCTCCAGTTACCTTGATTGACACTAAGTGATTTCAGCTTGGGCTATATTTGTCTTTGCAAGGAAAACACCTACAGCTGAGCTGAAAGGTTATTTCCCCTGCCTTCCCTCCCCCAATACACTTGGGTCTATTCACCAAAGAGTTATGCACCTTGACATGGAAATCAGACCCCAATGCTGGGGAAAGCAGAAAATGATGTCATGGGCAAAAAATGGTGTCAGCTCAGCTAAAGTGTGTTTTCTGAGTGCTAATGACAGAGGAATGGTTTGTACCCTGCAGTCTGGAAGGCTTCCAGGTGAGAAAATAGGAAGATTAACCTCCCAACTGACTATCAGGTGCTACTAGAGATTTTTTGAATGTCCCCATTAGGAAGAATTAGGGGAAAGAATTAGTCCAAAAATTGTGTTTACTGGGAAATACACCTCATAGTCTATCTTCCCCACTAGTGTCTCTTCTTAGACTTCGGCCATTTTTTTGAAAAAGAGAGAACCATGCTGTGGGAGAAGGGGAGCTGGAAGAGCAATGCAAGTTAGTTATTTCCAAATGAGTCCAGGCAAGGTCAATCTAGCTAAAGTGGTCTGTGCTTGACTGATCAGGAATCTCTTTCCATCTCTAAGGACACAAAAAAACTCCTTTGGGTCCATTTTTTTCAGAGCACATTTTTTTTGGGGGGGGAAAGAAAGCTTGGATGAGTCATCTAATCTTGTAAATGAGGAAGTTGCATGGCATACTAGAGAGTGTGCAAGGCTGAGCAGGGGATCTGGGGTTGTTGAATCTGTGGCACTTACTAGTTATGTGACCATTGGCAAATCAGTTAATCACTCTCAGCCTCAGTTTCCTTATTTATAAAATGAAGGGTTGAACTAGGTGCCATTTGAGATCTTTTTGAGATCTATTTTGAAATTTGACCCAATCTATGCTTTCACTGACAAATTATACAGATCCACAACTCTTCCACAACTTAAAAACCTAAAGAATTGCCTAGAGGTACTAAGAAGGTAAGAAACTTTCTTATAGTCATTCAACCAGAATATTTTAGAGATGATGTTAGAATGTAGATCTTTGTTGAATATGGTGCTAACTCTATCCACTATGCCAGTGAAGTTAAATTAAAATAAAATCTGAGGTTACTAAACTATATATATAAGGATCCCTGCAGGTTGACTTAGAAAACCGCATGTGTTTATATATTTCCTTTTTATTAATTCATTTATTTTGTTAAATATTTCCCAATTAAATTTTAATCTGGTTTGGGCAGCACATAAGACCCATGGGCCCTATGTCTGACACCTCTGCAGTGTACTGTACTGTTTCCCATTGGTAGAATAGGCTGCCTATTAAAGAAATGAGAGTCACCCCTAACTTTTAGAGGTTGATGCCCTGGCTGACAACTCTAGACTATCTCATACCATCTCTTCGTGCCCCAATCAGAGGAAAAATCTCAGGAAGGAGGGGACCTAGAGTTGATCCAATGTGAGGAAACTTATATTTTGATTTAATGCTATTTTTTTAGGCTGATTCATTTGATCTAATATAGGCAGGATCATATTTTTCCTCATGCCATTCATTAGCTCTATAAAAAACATAAACGTTAGGTAAATGAACATCATAATGGACACTTAATAGGCCAGAAGCAGTTATGTAGATATAGTACACGTTGTTGTTTTGAGAAAGAAAGGATTGCACATGCAAATGCACCTGGAGCTTACTAACTACTAAGATAGTTCATGGCATCAATTTGCATAGTGCCTGAATATTGACCAATTCAAGTTGTTGCTTCAACTTTCAGTGTCAGAGTAGGAGGGAGGGATGATGCAACAAGATTGTCTGGGGCAAGGTTATGTAAGGTATGACTGAAAAGTTTTCCTTATCCTATTTTGTGTTTTTAGATTGTACTTTGGGTCAGTGAAGCTCCAGACAGAATTTGGAGATGTCTGTTTCTCTCATTGTATTGGGAGACAGTATAGTAAAGTGAATAGCATATTAGTCTTGGAATCAGGACTATGAGGATCTGAGCCCTGTTTGCAACCAAAAATAAATCACTTCAGTTCTCTGGGCTCCAGTTTCTACCTCCCATCTGTAAAACGGGAACAATGAATCTAGTCACTGATACTTACAAAATTCAAATGACATAACACATTTAGAGTGTTTTTGCAAACATTGAAGTATTATCAATAAATATTATTTGTTGTCATTTTTGTTGTTAGTATCCAAAGCCTAAAGAAGAATAGTAGTAATTAATAACAATAATAACAATTACAATAACAAAAGTTACCATGCATATAAGTGCCTACTATGTTCCCAGTACTTTACAAATGTTACAGCATCTGATCATTTATAAGAAAATAGCTTTGTCCATTGGCATATGAATTGGACAAAATTTATTTAAGCACCTTCTGTTTTTTTATTCTGTGTCTCTTTCCTCATTTCCAGGCCTTCTTCACTCACCTCAGTGAATGTCTTGTAACTTCAAATTACTTCAAATTTCCTTTCAAGGAATGAAGAGATGTGATAATTGCTCTCAAGGACTTTTGTGCTATATTTTCCTTAAGGTTTTTAACATCTTAAAACACTAGGAAGAGTTTGATATCTAACCTGAAAGAATAAAGTTCTAAGAGTGAAACTGAGGACACTGTCACATCTGACTTATTTATCCTCCCCCCCCCCTTTATATCAGATAATTGTTTAACTGTTTTGCTTATAAGAAGGGTCAGCCCTAGAGGTCTTCTCATGTTGGAGTATGCTAATAAGCAAACAGGAAATACATGACCACATTGGACCTAGTCTTTGTCAAAAGTAAGGTTTTACAATTCCAAGAGACTTGGGTTGCAAAACGCCAACTGCATCCAGAGGGAGAGCTTTGGAGACTGAATGAAGATGGAAGCAAGCTATTTTCATCTTTTTGGAGGGTTGGTTTGTTTGCTTCTTCTCTTTCATGTGTTTTTTTTTTCTTTTGTTCTGATTTTTCTTTCACAACATGACTAATATGGAAATATATTTAAAATGATTGCCTATATATAACCTATATCAAATTGCTTGCTGCCAAATTAGATATGGATCCACACTTAACACCATATACCAAGATAAGATCAAAATGGATCCATGATTTAGGCATAAAGAGGGAGATAATAAATAGATTAGAGGAACAGAGGATAATCTACCTCTCAGACTTGTGGAGGAGGAAGGAATTTATGACCAGAGGAGAACTAGAGATCATTATTGATAACAAAATAGAAGATTTTGATTACATCAAACTAAAAAGTTTCTGTACAAATAATACTAATGCAAACAAGATTAGAAGGGAAGTAACAAATTGGGAAAATATTTTTAAAAACAAAGGTTCTGACAAAGGTCTCATTTCCAAAATATATAGAGAACTGACCATAATTTATAAGAAATCAAACCATTCTCCAATTGATAAATGGTCAAAGGATATGAACAGACAATTCTCAGATGATGAAATTGAAACTATATCCACTCATATGAAAGAGTGTTCCAAATCACTACTGATCAGAGAAATGCAAATTAAGACCACTCTGAGATACCACTACACACCTGTCAGATTGGCTAAGATGACAGGAACAAATAATGATAAATGTTGGAGGGGATGTGGGGAAATTGGGACACTAATACATTGCTGGTGGAGTTGCGAAAGAATCCAGCCATTCTGGAGAGCAATCTGGAATTATGCCCAAAAGTTATCAAACTGTGCATACCCTTTGACCCAGCAGCGCTACTACTGGGATTATATCCCAAAGAAATACTAAAGAGCGGAAAGAGACATATATGTGCCAAAATGTTTGTGGCAGCTCTTTTTGTTGTAGCTAGAAACTGGAAGATGAATGGATGTCCATCAGTTGGAGAATGGTTGGGTAAATTGTGGTATATGAAGGTTATGGAATATTATCGCTCTGTAAGAAATGACCAGCAGGAGGAATACAGAGAGGCCTGGAGAGACTTAAATCAACTGATGCTGAGTGAAATGAGCATAACCAAAAGATCACTGTACACTTCAACAACAATACTGTATGAGGATGTATTCTGATGGAAGTGGAAATCTTCAACATAAAGAAGATCCAACTCACTTCCAGTTGATCGATGATGGACAGAGGTAGCTACACCCAGAGAAGAAACACTGGGAAGTGAATGTAAATTGTTAGCATTAATATCTGTCTGCCCAGGTTGCATGTACCTTCGGATTCTAATGTTTATTGTGCAACAAGAAAATGATATTCACACACATGTATTGTACCTAGACTATATTGTAACACATGTAAAATGTATGGGATTGCCTGTCATCGGGGGGAGGGAATAGAGGCAGGGGGGGTAATTTGGAAAAATGAATACAAGGGATAATATTATAAAAAATATATATATAATAAAAAAATTTTTTAAAAATTGCTTGCTGCCTTGGGGAGGGGGGGAGATAAGTAAGGGAAGGAGAAAAAAATTTGTAACTAAAAATCATGCAAAAGTGAATATTGAAAACTATTTTACCTGTAATTGGAAAAATAAAAACTATTGAAAAAACAAACCAACCAACAACAAGCAAAAAATGCAAAAAATCCTTTTAGTCAGGGATTGATTCCCCTTTTAATTTATATTCCTCTTACTTAGTCCACTAAGTGCTTAATAAATACTTTTCATTCTTTCAAAAGTCTTCAATTTAATCAATGTCTGTGAACATTAACTATTGGGCCAAATGCTATATTAAGCACTGAGATACAAAGAAAAATCAAAAACAGCCCTGCTCTCAAAAATATATTATTCTTAAGGGAGAAACAACACATATGTGTGTATGTATATAGATACATGTGTATATATATAGTGTGTGTATATCCTTCAAGTGAGGATAACATGAAAATTCATTAAAAAATTAATATATCATAAATAAATGAATAAATTTATAATTTATATAAATATCTGTATATAGCAATATACAGATAGCATAGCTTGTCAGAAAATGGCTCCCTGGAGAGACTTTCAATGGTTTTGGAAGAATAATATCTCAGCTCTGCAATAAAACCTTCTCAGGTTGAACATAATTCAGCCAGATCCATGTTTCAAAAGCTGACTGTATTCTCATTCCTCCCTGGGTGAGACTGGTCCTGGTGCAGGAACAGCCAGAATTTAGTTGGAGACAAGAAAAGATAAAGCATTCGGGAGAAAGAAAGAAAGAAAGAAAATCCCTTCTCAAATCCACTAACCCTGGCTTGTTTTATTTCATTAGCAGCAACCAACAGGCTTATAGATGACTACATTAGAAGCTGAAATGCGATCCTCTTGGGAAAAGCCTATCGGCCACTCTAGTAATTATAGATTTGCTCTTGGTGGGGGATTGCAATCTGTGTGTGCTTTGAGCACAGATATGCAAACCTACCTTTCCATGGAGACTGTTGATATTTTAGCTGCTAAAAAACACAATTCTGAGTAATACCAGACTGGGTTGTATAACCCAATGTTGGTCCCTAGTTTGAACAAGCACAAAGCCTGATGACCCAACTCTGACAAGTTCTGGATCTCAGTGATGTGGGCTAAGAGAGCTAACCACATCAGGAAATCCATGGGAATGAGTTTTTGTGAGCTACACATACACACTCGCTTTCCACCCGGCCAGCTATCTCTGACCCCCTCAAAATCCAGGGGAGGAATCAGGGAGTGGCCATCCTGCAGCAGGATTAACTTTCCATCCTTTTACCAGATTTCTTCTACTGAAAGAACACTATGTTCTCCTTCTAGATTTGTCTTTCCTTAGAGTTGAAACCAGGCTCCATGGATACGAGGAGGGGCGTATCTAAGCTAGACCTTTCTTATATCAATTTTTTTTGTGTGTGCTAAATTTTGCTCTCCCGAGAGTCTGTCAAGCTTTTCTTTTAAGGAAACTGAAAGTTCATATAAACTCATAGGATTTAGGATGAAAGAGATATTAGCATTCACAACACCTGGCAAATAGATGACATGCCCAAGACTTTTGTTTATCCTGAATTCATATTATCTATTCCCCTCAGAAAAATAAAGGTGGGGGTGAGGGCCTTTCACTGGGAGAAAGAACCCAGACAAATTATTTGGTACAACTATTAATGCCTCGTGCTCTATAGTACCACCTTGATACCTCTGGATCAACGTTACAGTACTAGACCAGAAATGAGAAAATCCTGAGTTCAAAACTGGCCTCAGATATGTACTAGCTATATGACTTAACCTGTCTGCCTCAGTTTCCTCATCTACAAATGAGGATAATAGTAGCAACTACCCCCCCCCCAAATTTTGAGATGGATAAAATATTTATAAGTCATTTTCCAAACTTTGAAATGCTACATAAATATTAACTACTCTTTCTTTTCCTACTTGTTTTGGCTCTTTAGCTGTATCTAACTCTTTGTGATCCCATTTGGAATTTTCTTGGAAAAGATACTAGACGGGTTTGCCATTTCCTTCTCCAACTCATTTTGCAGATGAGGAAACTGAGGCAAATAGGATTAAGTGATTTGTCCAGGGTCACACAGCTAATGAGTATCTGAGACCAGATTTAAAATCAGGAAAATGAGTCTTCCTGATTGCCAGTACTCTGTCTACTGCACCACTTAGCTGTACCACCACCATTATCACCACCATTATTATTGTTGCTTTTTGTTGTTATTTGTCTTTTGTTCTCAAAAGACCAATGACATCAGAAGGGTAATGTCTTGACTTGCAAGTAAATTGGATTTACATCAGGCAGGAGGTGCAGAGTCAACAGATTTCCTCTCCTCTGCAGAGTCATTATTAATGATGAGGCAAAGGAAAAGCACAGAAACATGACAACTCAAAGGGCAATGTAGTTATATTTCTGTCTTGTCATTTTTCTGCTTTTATTATATACATGGGACCTATGAAGCTTGAAACAGTTTTTTATGACTCCTTTGCATGTATAATAAGAAGGCTAGACTAATTGACCTTTAATTCTTTTTCAGTGATTCCCACAGTGATAAGTTATTGCAACCCAAAATTCATGATCAAGTAGTCAGTCTTTTATGTAGATCTAGGGTGGCCCTAGTTAAATCTGTTGCCAGTGGATAAACAAAACCATTCTAACTTGATAAAAGATGTCAGAGTTTTTAACTCTATTGATATTGAGAATCCAGTATGACATCCACATTACAAGGAAATATCAGATGGTCATCATCTTCAAATGCGAATCCCTCAACACAAGGATGATATCTCCTGCATCATCTCAATGGCCCTTTGAAGATATGGACTTTGTCTTCCTTATTAAACCAGAAGTTTTTCCAGTTCATGGAGTGGGTATCTGACCTACATGAAACCAAGAGGAAATGAAGGGTAGAAATTCTATCTTTCCTTTAGATTAGGAGGTCTAAGAGAATAGGGATTTGTTTAATATTTCTTTCCTTTCTCTCTTCAAGGTTAGTAGGCAATCAATATAGCTTATTACCCCTGGGGGAGACAGAATCGTTTTCTTCAACTTTCGGACCATGCTCTGCCCACCCATCTCCATTTTGAGAACTACAAATGGGCACTAAAATAAAGAGCATTGCTTATTTACAGTGAATCCCATCACTGTAGTCATGTTTCCTAGGTTCTTGAAGGTTCTAAGCCTTGTTTGTCTGTGTTGACATCCTTGACCTTAAAAGCAGTGATAAGATAAGGCAAAGAGGTAAATATATTCTTGTTACCTACCTTGCCCATTCTGGACTCCATTTTCTTGTAGCCCTCAGTTTTCCAGGTTCTCTAGGCTGCTCTTGAGCCATTTGATTCAGTGGACAGTGGCATATAGAGGCAGTTTGCTATAGGGGGAAAAACAATTGCTTCTGAAATCAGAGAATTCAAACTTTGATGTTTACTCTTCTGTGACAATGCCTAATTTTCTTGTCTGTAAAATGATGGTGATAGATTATATACCCTCTAAAATCTACCCCCAACTTTATACATATGGATGGAAATCCTGAAATTATTCTCCCATTATATAAAATTATGAAAAAAAAACCCTCTTAGGATGACTAAGTCATGATAGAATCAACTGACATCTATGGGGTCTGCCTAGTGTAAGGGTCACTGAGGGTCTTGTTTTATCCTCTTTATAACTTGATTGTGCACAGTTGTTTGCATATTGTCTCCCCCGTTAGACTGTATGTAAGATCCTCAAAGACAGGGACTCTCATTTGCTTTTCTTTGTATCTTTAGCATTTAGCATAATGCCTGGCATTTTGGTGTATATGTGGTGTTTAATAAATGTTTGTTGACTATCAACCTCAAGAAGTCTTCCCCTATGCTAACTCCAGTGGTTTGTCAGTATTTAATAACCTTGGTTTTATAATTGCTCCTATGGGATTAAAATATAAATGTTTATTTCTGATTTTCCTGTTTCTAGTCTCTTCCTCAAGATAGATACAAAAATAATTTGTTTAAAGCAACATTCTGATCATGTTTCTCCCTTATTCAAAAAGCTACAGTGACTTCCAATTGTCTATAAGATGGCAAATTCCTTTGGCATTTAAAGTTTTTATTATCTGTATCTGGACTATCTTTTTATCAGATTATAAACTCCATGAAGACTGGGACTGTTTTGGGGTGTCTGTTTTATTTTATTTTATTTTTTACTAGTACCTGGTATATAGTTAGATAGCTAAATGTTTACAAACAATTAAATGAAAATCCTTTCCCTACATATTAACTGACAAGCTTATATTAAGCTTCTACTATGTGCTAAGTGTTGGGAATATAAAGGCCAAAATGAAACAATCCTTATTCTCAAGGAAGTTACATTTATCAGAGTAACAATATTGTACTCATAAAAAGTAAATACAAAATATATATATATATATATATATATATATATATGTATATATATATATATATATATATATATATATATATATATGTATAATATATTAAGGGAACTCTAGAATTTGGAAAATAACCAAGGCCTCATATGAGAATTCCAGGAGGGAGAAAGGGAGGGAGGTAGTTAGCTGGACAGATGGATAAATGGAAAGAATAGATGAACAAATTGATAAACAAATGGATAGATGGACAAAACAATTATGTGTCAGGCACTGTGCTAAGCCCTGGGAATACAAGCAGAAAAAAAATTGATCATCACATAATTTTGTTGTTGCCGTGTATAATGATCTCCTGGTCCTGCTCATTTCACTCAGCATCAGTTCCTGTAAGTCTCTCCAAGCCTCTCTGTATTCCTCCTGCTGGTCATTTCTTATAGAACAATTATATTCCATAACATTCATCTACCATAACTTATTCAGCCGTTCTCCAATTGATGGGCATCCACTTAGTTTCCAGTTTCTTGCCATTACAAAAAGGGCTGCCACAAACATTTTTGCACCTGTGGGTCCCTTTTTCCCCTCCTTTATGATCTCTTTGGGATATAAGCCCAAGAGTAGCACTGCTGGATCAAAGGATATGCATAATAACTTTTGGAGCATAGGTCCAAATTATTCTCCAGAATAGTGGATTCATTCACAATTCCACCAACAATGTATCAGTGTCCCAGTTTTCCCACATCCCCTCTAACATTTGTCACTATCTTTTCCTGTCATCTTAGCCAATCTGTGAGGTGTGTAGTAGTATCTCAAAATTCAACTTCTTAATCCTGCTGCCTCCTCTCATTTATTTCCTATTTATTCTGAATATAATTTGCTTTATACACCGTAGTTTGCATGTTGTCTCTCCCATTAGACTGTAAGCTCCTTAAGAACATGGACTATCTTTTACCTTTTTTTTTTTTTTTTTTTTTTTGGTAGCCTCAGTACTTATTCCAGTGCTTGGTACAAAGTAGATGCTTAATAAATGTTGACTGATTAATAAAGAGAACTGTGGTATCAGGGAGACCAAGTAAGAGGTCACCTCATCTAATGATGGATTTGAACTCATGAAGAGTCTTCTAGACTTAGGTCTGGTACTCTATCCATTGTACTACCTAGATAGTACAAATGTTGGAGCCTTCTTCATTTTACAATCCTTCAATTTACATATTCAATTAGTTTCAAAGTCTCATTGTTAATTTGTTTTATCTCAATGACATCTTTAGCATATTCCCCCTTCTTTTGTATTCAAATGGCCACCATCTTAGTTCAGTCTCTTATTACTCATCTGTATGATCCACTTAACCCTATTTGATTCAGTTTCCTCATCTGAAAAATGATCTGGAGAAGAATATGGCAAACTACTCCAATATCTTTGCCAAAAAAACTCCAAATAGGGTCAAGAAGAGTTAGACACAACTTAAAAATGAGTGAACAACAAACAACATCCTCAACAGAAATAGTGAATGGGGTGAGGAAGAACATTGAATACCGGGAGAAGGAGTAGGGAGATCAAAGAGATATTAAAAACAAATTTTCATAGGTTGATTTTGCCAAGGTCAGGGCTTAGCCCTGATGGATGTTTGACTGTCTCCTTTCTAACCCTTAGCTAGAATTAATCATTGATTCTCAGGGCCTTAGCATCTGTTTAGTGTTTACCAAGGAACAAATAAAGAAACAAGGATATACTTCAGGATTTATGGCCAATGTCTATAATTCTCTCTGCCTGGCTATATATATATGGACTGCTCAGAGTTAATCATGGGGAAGCTGTGGAATTGTAGAATTGTCTTCAATGCTCTCAGCCTTTACTCCTCTTGGTGAGCTCCCTTCCAGCCCAGTGTCCTTGGGCTCCTTTGTCTCTCTCCATTCTAAAAACCTGCTCCCAGGAAAGGATATATAATTTACTTCCATGCATTCAGGTTTTGTTTCTGCAGCTGTACCTCAGTTCCACCTTCTCCCATCCTTTCCTGCTCTGTCTTTCCATCCCCAGATTTTCCTCTTTTCTGGGTTCTGATGTCAGCATATCTGCTCCTTGCAATTCTGATTCTCCCTCGGACAAGGTCCTGTGGGCACAGGGTATTCAGGTTAGCATCCAGAGAACTGTTTTGAATTTGAAGTTTTACTTGTCTCAAGTCTGTTGCCTACTTACCATTCATGAGATCTTAGGCAAGTTACAGGACCACTAGGTGGAGCCATAGTGCATAGAGTACTGAGTCTGGAGTCAAAATGATTCATCTTCCTGAGTTCAAATCCAGCCTCAGACACTGGGCAAATTCCTTAACCCTATTTGTCTCAGTGTCCTCTGTAAAATGAACTGGAGAAGGAAATGGCAAACTACTTTAGTATCTTTGCCAAGGAATTATGAAGAGTCAGATATGATTGAAAAATAACTGAACAGCAACAAAATGAGCCAGTCATTCCAATCATCTGAGTTTCAGCATCCAGAGTATAATTCAACTCAATTCAATTCAACAAAGACCTTTGAAGCATCTATCATGTGCTACATGCTAGACTTGCAAAGAAAAAAGAAAACAGTGTTTTCTGACCCCAGAGAGCTTGTATTCTATTGAATCTGGAAAAAAAAAAAAGAAAAAAGGAGGAGGGGGGGATAGCTGTTATGGTGAGCTATGATCAGTGACCTTTGATGTTCCTATTGTAATTGTTTGGGGATAAATGCCCATGTAAGATGGCGAACTTTTTTTTTGTTATTTTGTTTTGTTTTGTTTTTATTTTTAATAATATTTAATAATATTTTATTAATAAATAATAATAAATATTTTAAATAATATTTAATAAATGTTGTTATATGTTAATAAATGTTAATTAATAAATAAATTACTGCTCAGTCAATCAGCCATTCTTCCATCTCTCGCACTTTCCTTGGGCTTCTATGCCCTAAAATATCAAAAATATTGGAAAATATTTCATAAATTTGGTTGATAAACCAGAATCAGGGTGTGAGAGGTTTGATCCTAATTTTATTTTATTTTTATTTTTTTTTATTAATTTTATAATTCTAAAAAAATTTTTTGACAGTACATATGCATGAGTAATTTTTTTTTTTATAACATTATCCCTTGTATTCATTTTTCCAAATTTTCCCCTTCCTCCCTCTACTCCCTCCCCTAGATGACAGGCAATCCCATACATTTTTTCATGTGTTATGTATAACCCAGATACAATATGTGTGTGTAAATCCAATTTTCTTGTTGCACATTAAGAATTGAGTTCCGAAGGTAAAAGTAACCTGGGTAGAAAGACAGTAGTGCTAACACTTTACATTCAATCCCCAGTGTTCCTTCTCTGGGTGTAGTTGTTTCTGTTCATCATTGATCAACTGGAAGTGAGTTGGATCTTCTTTATGATGAAGATATCCACTTCCATCAGAATACATCTTCATACAGTATTGTTGTTGAAGTGTATAGTGATCTTTTGGTTCTGCTTATTTCACTCAGCATCAGTTCATGTAAGTCTCTCCAAACCTCTCTGTATTCATCCTGTTGGTCATTTCTTACAGAGCAATAATATTCCATAACCTTCATATACCATAATTTACCCAACCATTCTCCAATTGATGGACATCCATTCATTTTCCAGTTTCTAGCCACTACGAAAAGAGCTGTCACAAACATTTTGGCACATACAGGTCCCTTTCCACTCTTTAGTATTTCTTTGGGATATAAGCCCACTAGTAGCACTGCTGGATCAAAGGTTATGCACAGTTTGATAACTTTTTGGGCATAGTTCCAAATTGCTCTCCAGAATGGCCAGATTCTTTCACAACTCTACAAACAATGCATCAGTGTCCCAGTTTTCCCACATCCCCTCCAACATTCATCATTATTTGTTCCTGTCATTTTAGCCAATCTGACAGGTGTGTAGTGGTATCTCATAGTTGTCTTAATTTGCATTTCTATGATCAGTAGTGATTTGGAACACTCTTTCATATAAGTGGATATAGTTTCAATTTTATCATCTGAGAATTGTCTGTTCATATCCTTTTACCATTTATCAGTTGGAGAATGGTTTGATTTCTTATAAATTAGGGTCAGTTCTCTATATATTTTGGAAATGAGACCTTTGTCAGAACCTTTAACTTTAAAAATATTTTCCCAATTTGTTACTTCCCTTCTAATCTTGTTTGCATTAGTTTTGTTTGTACAGAAACTTTTTAGTTTGATGTAATCGAAATCTTCTATTTTGTGATCAATAATGATCTCTTGTTCTCCTCTAGTCATAAATTCCTTCCTCCTCCACAGGTCTGAGAGGTAGACTATCTTCTGTTCCTCTAATCTATTTATGATCTCATTCTTTATGCCTAAATCATGGACCCATTTTGATCTTATCTTGGTATATGGTGTTAAGTGTGGATCCATATCTAATTTCTGCCATACTAATTTCCACTTTTCACAACAGTTTTTTTTTCAAATAATGAATTTTTATCCCAAATATTGGTATCTTTGGGTTTGCCAAACACTAGATTACTATAGTTGTACCCTTTTTTGTCCTTTGTACTTAATCTGTTCTACTGATTGACTGGTCTATTTCTTAGCCAGCACCAAATGGTTTTGATAACTGCTGCTATATAATATAGCTTGAGATCAGGTACAACTAGACCACCTTCATCTGACTTTTTTTTCATTAATTCATTTGAAATTCTCGACCTTTTATTCTTCCATATGAATTTTGTTGTTATTTTTTCTAGGTCATTAAAATAGTTTCTTGGGAGTCTGATTGGTATAGCACTAAATAAATAGATTAGTTTGGGGAGTATTGTTATCTTTATTATATTCGCTCGGCTTATCCAAGAGTACTGAATGTCTTTCCAATTATTTAAATCTGACTTTATTTTTGTGGCAAGTGTTTTGTAATTTTGCTCATATAATTCCTGATTTTTCTTTGGTAGATGGATTCCCAAATATTTTATACTCGACATCTGTTTTGAATGGAATTTTTCTTTGTATCTCTTGCTGTTGCATTTTGTTGGTGATGTATAAAAATGCTGAGGATTTATGTGGATTTATTTTGTATCCAGCAACTTTGCTAAAATTGTGAATTATTTCTAATAATTTTTATTAGAATCTCTGGGGTTCTCTAAGTATACCATCATGTCATCTGCAAAGAGTGACAGTTTGATTTCCTCATTACCTACTCTTATTCCTTTAATCTCTTCCTTGACCCTTATTGCCGAGGCTAGCATTTCTAATAACAATATTGAATAGTAATGGTGATAGTGGGCAACCTTGTTGCACTCCTGATCTTACTGGGAAAGGTTCCAGTTTATCTCCATTACATATTATGCTTACTGACGTGTTAAATATATGCTCCTGACTATTTTAAGGAATAGCCCATTTATTCCTATACTCTCAAGCATTTTTAGTAGGAATGGATGTTGGATTTTATCAAATGCTTTTTCTGCATCTATTGAGATGATCATATGGTTTTTATTATTTTGATTATTAATATGGTCAAGTATACTAATAATTAATTTCCTAATATTAAACCAGCCCTGCATTCCTGGTATAAATCCTACTTGATCATAGTGTATTATCCTGGGGATTATTTTCTGAAGTCTTTTTGCTAATATTTTATTTAAGATTTTAGCATCAATATTCATTAAGGAAATTGGTCTATAGTTTTCTTTCTCAGTTTTCGATCTACCTGGTTTAGGTATCAGTACCAAGTCTCTGTCATAAAAGGAGTTTGGTAGGACTCCTTCAATCCCTATTTTTTCAAATAGTTTATATAACATTGGGATTAATTGTTCTTTAAATGTTTGATAGAATTCACATGTAAATCCATCTGGTCCTGGGGATTTTTTCCTGGGGACTTGATTAATAGCTTGTTCTATTTCTTTTCCTGAAATGGGACTATTTAAACAATTTATCTCCTTCTCTGTTAATCTAGGAAGCCTATATTTTTGGAGGTAGTCAACCATTTCACTTAAGTTATCAAATTTATTGGCATAAAGTTGAGCAAAGTAACTCATTATTTCTCTAATTTCTTCTTCATTGGTGGAAAGATCCCCCTTTTCATTTGTAAGACTAACAATTTGATTTTCCTCTTTCCTTTTTCTGATTAGATTTACCAAAGGTTTATCTATTTTATTGGCTTTTTCATAAAACCAACTCTTGGTTTTATTTATTAATTCAATAGTTTTTTACTTTCAATATTATTGATTTCTCCTTTTAATTTTAGTATTTCAAGTTTGAATTTTGGTTGGGGGTTTTTAATTTGGTCTTTTTCTAGCTTTTTAAGTTGCAGGCCCAATTCATTAATCTTCTCTTTCTCTATTTTCTTCAAATAAGCCTCTAAAGATATAAAATTTCCCCTTATTACCGCTTTAGCTGCATCACACAGATTTTGGTATGATGTCTCATCATTGTCATTATCTTGGGTGAAATTGTTAATTGTTTCTATAATTTTCTGTTTCACCCAGTCATTCTTTAAGATGATATTATTCAGTTTCCAATTACTTTTTGGTCTATTTACCCCTAACTTCTTATTGAATGTAGTTTTTATTGCATTGTGATCTGAGAAGAAGGCATTTATTATTTCTGCCTTCCTGCATTTAATTTTGAGATCTTTATGTCCTAATATATGGTCAATTTTTGTATAGGTTCCATGGACTGCTGAGAAGAAAGTATATTCCTTTCTATCACCATTCAGTTTTCTCCAAAGGTCTATCATACCTAGTTTTTCTAATGTTCTATTTACTTTTTAAATTTCTTTCTTATTTGTTTTGTGGTTTGATTTGTCTAAATCTGAGAGTGTAAGGTTGAGATCTCCCACTATTATAGTTTTACTGTCTATTTCTTCTTGCAACTCTCTTAACTTTTCCTTTAGAAAGTTAGATGCTATGCCACTTGGTACATATATGTTTAGTATTGATATGGCTTCATTTTCTATGCTACCTTTTAGCAGGATATAGTTTCCTTCCTTATCTCTTTTAATTAGATCAATTTCTGCTTTTGCTTGATCTGAGATAAGGATGGCTACCCCTGCTTTTTTGGCTTTACCTGAAGCATAATAGCTTCTGCTCCAACCTTTTACCTTTACTCTGTATGTATCTCCCTGCTTTAAGTGTGTTTCCTGTAAACAACATATTGTAGGGTTCTGACTTTTGATCCAGTCTGCTATCCAGCTCCGTTTAATGGAAGAGTTCATCCCATTCACATTTACAGTTAAAATTACTAATTTTGTATTTCCT
Source organism: Sminthopsis crassicaudata (assembly GCF_048593235.1). Taxonomy (NCBI): domain Eukaryota; kingdom Metazoa; phylum Chordata; class Mammalia; order Dasyuromorphia; family Dasyuridae; genus Sminthopsis; species Sminthopsis crassicaudata. The sequence continues at coordinate 87,543,498 of NC_133618.1, read as the reverse complement.
GCCATCATATTATCCCCTGATTATGTTTTTTTATCCCTTGACCCCCCTGAACCCCTTCCCCAATATTTAATTTTTAGACCCCACTTGTGATGCATAGCCCTCCCTTTTTAGTATCCCTCCCCCCTCCTTTTAAGTCCCTTCCCCTTTCTTGTACCCTTCCTTTATTTCTCTTTTCCTTTTTCCTTTTCCTCTCCCCTCTTATAATGAGGTGAGAGAGAATTCTCTGAAAAACAAATATGTCAATTATTTACTCTTTGAGCCTACTCTGATGAGAGTAAGATTCACACAATGTTTCTCCCCCTCTCTAAATTCCCTCAGATGTGGTAGATTTTCTATGCCTCTTCCTGGGATGTAGTTTCCCTCTTTTTATCTCTCCTTTCCCTTTTTCTGATACTATCCCCTTCCCTTTGCTACTTCCCTTTTTTTAAAATATTATATCAGTAAAATCAAATTATCCATGCGGACTTTCTGTATATCCACAATAGAGATACAGTTCTCAAGAGTTCTTTTTACCTTTTTCTGCTTCTTTTCAGTTTTGTGGATGTAGATCAAATATTTTGTTTAAGTGTGGTTTTTTTCTTAGAAACAAATGGAATTCCTCTGTTTCATTAAATGACCATCTTCTTCCATGGAAGAAAATGCTAAACTTAGCTGGGTAGTTTATTCTTGGTTGCAATCCTTGTTCTTTTGCCTTTTGGAATATCAGGTTCCAGGCCCTTTGATCCTTTAATGTGGAGGCAGCCAGATCTTGCATGACCTTTATTGTGGCACTTTGATATTTGAATTGTTTTTTCCTAGCTGCTTGCAATATTCTTTCCTTAGTTTGGTAGTTCTGCAGCTTAGCCACAATGTTCCATGGAGTTCTTTTTTTAGGGTCTTTTTCAGAAGGTGTTCAATGAATTCTTTCAACGCCTATCTTCCCTTCTGTTTCTATTATCTCTGGACAGTTCTCTTTGATGATTTCCTGTAAAATAGAATCTAGGCTCTTTTGTTGATCATAGTTTTCAGGAAGTCCAATGATCCTCAGATTATCTCTCCTAGATCTATTTTCCAGGTCTATAGATTTTCCCAGTAAGTATTTGATGTTATTGTCCAGCTTTTCATTTTTGTTTTGTTTTGTTTTGTTTTGTTTGACCTATTCTTGGTTTCTCAATGAATCATTCATTTCTATTTGTTCAGTCCTGATTTTTAATGAGTTATTTTCTTCATTCACATTTTTTAGTTCTTTTTGTATATGCCCAATTGAGTTTTTAAATGAATTATTTTGCTCTGTTGAATTTTTTTCCATTTCACTATTTTTTTAGTGAGTTATTTTCTTTTTCCAATTCAGAAATCCTACTTTCCTGTGATTTTTTTTAACCTTTTCTAATTCACAAATTTTGTTTCCCTGCACCTCCTGTGAATTCTTTATTTTTTCCAACTCAAATTTCAGGACGTTGTTATTCTTTATCATAGCTTCTCTTTCCTTTCCCCATTTTTCTTCAAACTCTCTTAACTTTTTAATAGTCTCTTCTGGGAAAGAGTTATATGATGGGGGGAAGGTATCATTCCCCTTTAGGGTGTTATCTGGAGACTGTCTGGTGTTAACTTCCTCAGGGTTGGATACCCGCTCTTTCTCTGTGTAGAAGGTGTCAATCGTTCTCTTCAGCTTCTTACTCATTGTTAAAAATCTGTTGGGGTTTGCCCTTGGGATAAGAAGTTTATTTATTTATTTACCAGCTTCCTCCCAGACCAGATGGATGCAGAGTCCTGTGCCTGAGCTAAGAGAGAGCTCTGGGAAAGAGTTCCCCCTCCCCCCTCCCCAGAAATGACTCAGCGGTGGTTAGCACTGCTGCAGCTTCGAGGAGTACCCAGTGAAGGACCCCGCTGTGTGGCCTAGCGACTGCCCTGAGGTTTAAGGCTGAACAGTGAAGTCACAAACCCCAGCCAAAGCCTCCCGTGGGGCTGTGGGATATCAGCAATTGACGTGAAAAGCCCCTGTGCTCAAACCAGAAGTGTCTGCCCAGAAACGATGGTCCCTACTTCAAAGGTTCCACTTCTCTGGGAATTCTGCTGCTGCTATAATTCCACTGCCTCAGGTTGAGCCCAGCACTATGTGGATTAAAGGCTGCCCTGGGCTGTGTCCCCACTGTTCAGGCTCTCAACTACCCCAAGGAGAAGCCCCGGGCAGCAGAAGGCGGCTACACAGTCGTGCAGAGATCTGTTAGCTCATTTCCGGATTGGGATGGATTTAGGATCTGGCTTTATATTTTAAAGTGGCTTGATTTCTCTTCTGAACTGCTGTTTTATAAGCAGAGAAGAGCTAACAGCCTGTGTCAGATTCCTCTATCTCAGTGGCTTCTATGATCCCAGAGTTCTCCCCAGCCCTGCTTGGCACAATGTGTTAGCACCTAACCCTCTCTGTGCTGGTCTTTTTTTTTTCCTCCCCTCGGAACCAACCTTTTCTGTTGAAATTCCAGATTCTCTTCAGCTGGTAAGTTGTATTTCTAATTCTTGTGGTTTTTATCAGACCAGCGTTATTTTTGAGGCTGATTTAACTAATTGGTATTGAGGGAAGAAGGGAGCTTAGAAATTCGTGTGTATCTTCTCCACCATCTTGGCTTTGCCCCGTCCCCCCCATTTGATCCTAATTTTCAAAGAATTTCTATTATGGGTAAAAATGCTATCAAACAGCATCACAGGCTGTAGAGGAATATTTTGTAAAGAGAAGAGTCAATTCATGTACAAACTTTATTCCTGTCTGATTTTAAGAAATTGCCACAATCACCACTCTGATCAGTCAGCAGCCACCAACATTGAGGCAAGACCCTCCACTTACAAACTCAGAGGAGGCTTAGCATTTTTTTAGCAATAAACTATTTTAATTAAAGTATGTTCATTGTTTTTAGACATAATACTATTTATAAGCATAACTTTTATATGCACTGGGAAACAAAAAATTCATATGACTTGCTTTATTGTGATATTTACTTTATGGCAGTGGTCTGGAAATGAACCCACAATATCTCTGAGGTACGCTTATATAAGGACAAGAGCCATTGTGTTCGACAATTCACTTTCAGCTACTTCAGAATAAAACAAACCAGCAACAAACAAAATTCTTCTGGGATCAATTTTCTTGGGTGGCAAAATTACTTGGTGTTTTCTTTCATAAAGTTATCCAAGGGCAAAAGGGAAAAGGAAATGGGAATAGAAAGACATGAAGACTATGGAATTAGGATTTAGCAGCTCTTGAGAAAACAAACATTTTAAATGTTCAAATGCTAGAAACAAAATTTGGAAAATGTCAGAATTACTGGGTAATTAGTCCCTTTAAAGGGATATGATCATTTCCATAGGTCTGATAAGTTTTCATTTAGCCATAGTTGTGGAGGTCTGTGGTTTCCCACAGATTTTTTTTTAAACCAACCTAGGGAATATCAGGCATTTACACACCCCAGCATGATCAGAGCTCAGAATGTAGGAGGGTGGCCTTTTGCTAAAAATTCTAGGGACCCATTCTGTTTCCCCAGTATGATATGAAAAGATTAGAGTGTGCTATAGTGGGTAAAGTATTAGATTTGGAGTCAAGTCCTCTTCAGATCCTGATCCTATTACCTACTTGTTACCTTAAACAAGTTATTTAAATAAGGGTAAGAATAGGAGAAAACATATTTATTAAGTGCTTGCTATATGTCAGACTCTGTGTTTAGTGAAATCTCATTTAATTCTTACAGCAACCATAGGAGATAGGTGCTATTATTATTATTCCTGCTTTATAGATAAGAACACTGAGGCAGACAAAGGTCGAGTGAATTTGCCTAGAATCACACAGCCAGCAAGTATTTGAGGCTACATTTGAACTCAAACCTTCCTGACTCCAGGCTCGGTAGACTTTTAGTATCACAGAATCTCAGGATTGAGACCTCAGAGGGGTCAGTTAGTCTAACCTCCACTTGAATGAGAATTCCTTCTACTGTGTGTGTGTGTGTGTGTGTGTGTGTGTGTGTGTGTGTGTGTGTGTGTAATTCAGTAAGTGATCACCTCGTCTTCCCTTGAAAGTCTTTATTGAGAGGAACCTCTCCCACCTATCTACAAAGCAATCCACTTCACTTTGAAAAAGGCATAATTACAAGAAAAATTTTCCTTACATCAGATCTAAAAATATGCTCTTTTGCCCTCCTTCCCCCACTCTTTATTCCTAGGTTTGCACCTAGCAGAACAAGTCCATTTCCTCTTCTGCATGACTTCCCCTTCAAACACTGGAAGTTATCAATCATTCCCCTCCCTACCAAGTCTTCTTCTCTTCTCCAATTCAAACATCCCTCCATCCTTCAATAAATACTATTTACCCAAGGTCTTTTACCATACTTCTCATTCTTTTATAAGAACAATAAGGGTTAAGTGTCTTTCCTAGAATTACACAAATAATAAGCATTTAAGGCTGAATTTGAACTCAGGTCCTCCTGACTTCAGGGTTGGTGCTCTATCTACTATACCACTTAATTGCCTTATATCATCTCATTCTTGAGATCTTTGACTCTTAATGCTGCTCGAGAGTCTTCTTGGGTATTATGTCATTGTACTGATTCAGACTGAGCTTGTGATCAACTAAGAATTATCCTCCCTCCTGTATCCCTCACCAAGGGTCTTCCCCTCTCCCAGATAAATGATTATCTTACCATTTAGGAAAGATTCATGAAATAAGTGAGATCTAAGCTAGACTTTGTAAAATGGACATTATTTAACTAAGTAGCAAAAAAAGAATGATAGCTGAGCTGAGTTATGGAGGGCACTAGAGATTGTCCTTGTAGCTTTCAATGTCCATTGGACCAGCCCTAGTGAGAAATCACTGATAAATATATTACATGTGTTGGGGCATGTGGGATGCGACTAAATTAATAAATAGTCCTGGTTTCCTTGTGAGAGTCGTGTGCTTGTGGGAAAATACAGGCAATCTCTCTTTTTTGAGAAAAAACAGGAAATTAAAACCCTAAGTGAATAGCAGATAATATAAATGTTCCCCTTCCCCAACCAATTTGAGAAGGCTTAAAACTTGGATTATTTGGCTTATTAAAACATCCCTCTCCCCTACTTGTATTTTCCTTATTTTATGTCTATTTGGAGAGAGAGAAAATAAAAAGATGGGTGTATCAGTAAAGTTGAGCCAATTGGAAAATTCGTTTCTTCAGGAAGTGCTCACTGAGCAACCAGCAGTGTGTCTGAAACCCTGTTAGGCCCAATTCAGGTGCCACTTTCTCCCAGGACACCTTCCCAGATTCTCCCCACCTCTCCAAGAAAGAATGCCTTGTGTATAACTAATAGGACTCTTTCACCTTTAAACACTATATCTCTCCTAGCTCTTCCCCCTCAAATTTCCTTTGAGTACCTTATACAGATCAGAGATAGCTTGGAAAAAAACCTTAGATCTCATCTCATTTTACAAATGAAACAACCAAGGTCTGGAGACATGAAGTGACTCACTCAGGATCATTCAACTAGCAAAGGTTTGAGATGTTTCCTTGACTCTCAAGCCAATACATTTTCTACTCTGTTGTATAAAACCTTGAATTCTACTCATTTGTTTATATGTTATATTCTCAGGGGTAGATTGTAAGCTTCTCAAGTTTCAGGGATTATGTCATTTTTCATCTTTATATTCCCAGTGCCTAGCACATTTTTTTTGGCATCAGTTTAGCAATTTCCTGGTAAAGAAAACTCCTTTTACCAATGTAGATCAGCAGCTGTTCTGCAACGTCTTAGAAAATTCCTATTAAAGTCTTAGAAATTCATTATTAAAAGTTAAACGTTTTAGAAAATTGCTTAAAAAAAGAACATGAGTTTGGTTCTCTGACTTGCTCAGGATTGCATGGGGGCAAGACTATAACCTGGACTTCCTCTCAGATCTGTTCTCTATCACTGTGTCAATTTATGTCATCCCGGTACATAGTAGGAACTTAATAAATGTTAGCTGAATGAATAAGTATGGCAGATAAAAACATAAGAAGTCTAGGTTTCTCAAAAACTCTATAATCTACTTTAGGAAAAGACTTGTGGCATGAAATAGTTAAAAATAGCAAGTACTGAAGATTAGGGCATGAGGGTAGGGAAAAGGGGGCTATGGGGGCTGGAGCAGTCAAGAGAAGGTAGTGGAGGTGGGGCTTGAATGAACTTTGAAGGATGAGTAGGATTGGGAAAAGTAGAGAGGAAGAACAGGAAAGGCATTTCAGGAAAGAGGCAAAGGCATGACTTGGGACCTGTGTGGTCTCTAGTGCCCCTGAATTAGTTTTCTGTTTAGGTGTTTTTCTTCTCACAAACCTTTTGGTCTCTTAAGACTGTCTGGCCTGAGATGGCCTGTTGCCAAACCCACCCCAGTGAGGGGATAAGGGGAAAAATTGGAGAAAGGAATCTATACTTAGCAGGTGGACGCCAAAGCCACATTTGTCATTTTCCTGAATTTCCTTGAGATCAACAAGAAATCTACCCAGTCTCGGGCCTCTTGTTCTGCCCTTGACTCCGTATAAGTCTGAGGTCTGACATTTCTTGGGAGGTATATTAATCAGGTCAGATCCTTTCGACAATTAGCCCACTATTCTGGAACTGTGATTTGTCTTAAGTGTATACAAGTAGCTAAAACACCATTCATCTTTATTGGGTATCTGGGTGCCACCCTCCTACTTGCTGTGAATGTTTGCTATCAGGGCTCAGCAACCTCATTAGTTCTAAGAAACTTGAGAGAATATAGTAAAACTATGGCATAGGTGAAGTGGAGGAGGGGGGTAGAGGTAAGGACAAGAAAGAAAAGAAAGAGGAAAGAGGAAAGGAGAGAGAAAGAGAAAGAGAATAGGCAAAGAGAGACAGAGCAAAGGAAAAAGAAATGAGAAAGAAGTAAGGAAAGAGAAAGGAAAAGAGAATGAATGAGAAAAGAAAAAGCAAGGAAGGTAGAAAGAAAATCTAGAAAGAGGGAAAAAAGCAAGAAAACAAAAAGGAGAGAAGTAAGAAAGAGGGAAAGAAAAGGTAAGAAGAGGGATGGAAAAGAAAAGAAGACAAAAGAGAAAAAGAAAGAAAAGAAATAAAAATTTATTTTGTTTATATGGTGATGACAATATGGGCGTTCCCGTGCAACATCTCATATTCTTCACATCAACAGTGTCCCTGCCATCAAGGATCCTTACATTACAAATAGAGAATCAATATGTACAACTATGAGAATACATGACATATATACAAAATAAGTTTAAGGTATTTTTTGTTGGGAGAGAAAAACAAGTCACTCCAGTTGGTGAGACTTAAAAAAGGCCTTCTGTAGAAGTTACAATTTGAGCAAGTAAGGATGGGGAAGGAGCAGATCATTAATAGAGAATCAAACCAAAGGGATAAAAACTGGATTAGTAATGCTGTGGATAATAAAACTAGAAAAAATATTGATTGGATTGAGGCTGTGAAGTTTCTGTAAGTGACAAACACACCAGTTTGCATTTAACTCCAGAGTTAAGAGGGAGCTACTGATTTTATTGAATAGGAGTGACATGATCTAATTGATATTTTAGGAAAATCGACGAAGTGCCATTATTAGAAAATAAAAAATCACAAATCAACTACTCTCATTTTTGTCTGAACTCTCAGGAAACTGGGATTAAAATTCTGGGCTCAAATGTAATAATATTTTTATGGAGGTCAAAATGCGCCTCTTTGTTTTGTTCACCTATTGTCTCTAGTTCTGCCCTTTATGGACAGGTAGAAAATGCTGAGCAGTAGCTGCAAGTCTCTCTCCAATCCTTTTCTTTTCCAGGCTGGACACTTCCAGTTCCTTCAGTTGATTCCCAGACAGCCTAATCTAAAGGATCTTCATCACGTGGTCATCTTCCTCTAGACACCCTGAAGATCATCAGTGTTCTTTTAGAACCTTGGCAACCAAATTGAGTCCCAATTGAAGGCTGAGCAGCCATGAGTGGGATGGGATGATTAACTGTCTTCTTGCTGTAGTCCAAGCCAGCTTTCCTCCCTGTCTTGTGACACTGATGACTTAAATGGGCTTTAAAATCCACCAGATTCTCCCCATACAACCTTCTCCCCAGTCGGGTTCACAATTCCTTTCGCCACTTCCCACTCTCTTTTGTTACTTCCCACTCCTATGATTTACACAGTTGTTTTTTTCACCATAACTTGGGAAAGTTCAGTGTACTTTGGTGACCATAACTCTGATCATAGAATGTAAGAACTAAAAAGGATTTTAATGATCCTTAACAAAATAAGTCAAATGCATTTTACAGCTAAAGAAACAGAGAATCAGGGAAACTAAATGCTTTACCTAAGATTGCATGGCAACCAGAGACATGACTACATGAGATCCCCTGACCTTCAGGACAATAGTATTTCCATCACCATATCTGTGTCTGCTTTTTTTCCTTGGTCCATTCAAGGCTGGTGGACTACTTCCCAGAATTCTCCCCTTTAGCCTCAGCTCTGACAAAGTCACTTTCCTGCCCAGAGAATGTTGTAATATTTGCTTTTCGTGAGAGATTCCTATTATTTCTAATCATTACCCCACCTTTACACTTAAATATAAGTTATTCTAGATCTCATAACAATGCACTCTTGTCTTTCAGTACATTAATTCATTTGTTCTATTGATCCTCAGTTTACTTTATAGTGTTCACTTCTGTGACCTCATTGGTTTCTCAGAATACTCCAGTGAAGGAAGTAGAAAGAGAATTATTATTCTCTTTTTACATAGAAGAAGCAGGCACAGAAAACTTAGGTAACATGCAAAAGGCTACTCAATGACGTAGTTAAAGCTTGGACCAGCATCCAGGTACCTCTTGCCACCATGTGGATTGTTAAGCCTTTGACATATTTTCATGGTGTAAAAACTGAACACTGAAGGGCTGCTACATGGATGTCCTCTGCTTCTTGCTTTCAGGGTTTCTGAGAAAATTCTCTCACAACAATTGAGGTGATTTGGGACTCAAAAGGATTTCCAGTTCAAATCCTAAGAGGGGAATTTTCAGTGGCACTTACAGGATTTTCAGAGTTGGAAAAGTTCAGTGATTCTAATCATCATCATCACCATTGTAACAGGGAAGGGAACAAACATTTATTAAGTGCTTACTATATGCCAGAAATTCTGTTTAATGCTTCACAGATATTATTTGATCCTAACATGACCTTCAAAGAAGTGCTGTTATGATTACCATTTACCGTTTAGGAAAGTAGGCAGATATATGTTAGGTGACTTATCCAGGATCATACAACTAATAAGGATCTGAGGCTGGCTTTGAACTCATAAAGATGAGTCTTCTTGATTTTAGACCTGGCACTCCATTCACTGTACCACCTAATTGCCCTAGCTATTCCTTGGAATAGGGCAACGCCACTTGTTAAGAGCAGTTCCTTTACATTGATCTTAAATCTGCATCTCTGGAACTGTAACTTTTACCTAACACATGTAATTCTCTCCCCTGAAGTCCACAAAAACAAGATTAGTCCTTCCTCAGGCTTCCCTTTTTTGGGAGAAAGGTATAATGTTCCTTTCTGAGATGGATGAGACACAGTGTCCCAGCTCTGACTTGATTAGGGCAATTACAGTGGGACTTTTGGGACTATCACCTCCCTATTCCTGGAATTTCCTTCAGGTTTCACCTCTTGCTTTGTGCTCATCATCAGGAAAACTGGGAAGTCCAATACTTTGGCCTTTGGCAGACTCAGAAAGATGCTAGCACTGGGAGACATCAAATATGCCATCCAGACTTCTGAAACAAATTTCTGTTGCGTCCCTCACATTTCCTTCACCTGTCCCATTAGCACTGATTTCCCCAATTGATCTAAATTAAAGAAGCTTTCATTGATTCATCATTCCCAATTAGAAAACGATATAGAACTGTGTGCTGAACTGAATAAGATACAGACAGTGTCATGTTATTTCAGGAAGGGAAAAGATTCATATATGCTGGAATAACCAGAGTAGGATTCCTGGAGGACGTGAATCAGGGCCTGGGCCTGGAGATTTCTGGTGGTACAGATCTGATCTTGAATCACTATCAACTATCAACATTATTGTGTAAATGACATATTTTAAATAGAAAACAGTTTTACATGTAAACAATCAATTATTTTGTCCATCTCACTATGCTTAGATCTACTTTAAATTTTGGCAGCATGTAATAAATCTGTAATTGTAGTAGCACCGAGTCAAAGTTTTATGACAGTCAATAAAGGCAATATAATTGTCAAATAATAATTCAATAATCACCTAACTGATAATGGGATGCTCTTTATAAAACTGTAATTTTAATGCACACGTTCCCTAGTTAGTAATGTTTTCTTACAAGTGTTTATAAAATTTTTGAGCAACATAAACTGATAATGCTTTGTACAAAGTTTATAAATATGTAATTGATTCATATATAGAGGAATGATTATTGCCTCATCTTTTGTTAATCAACATAAGTTCTGTAAAGAATTTCTGCTGAGAAAGTCAAAATCAGGCTTGCATCAGAGAAGAAGCTAGTGAAATGTTTTGTTTTTCATTTGTGCATTGTGAAACATTTGAGCCAAAGATCACGCATCTTATCCACACTCTACATTTTCCAATTCTGCTGGCAAGTTAGTTTCATTCAAGTTCCCAGATGTGATTCTTCTGTCATCCATTATGCTAACTGTATGCAAGCTTTTGGTTTCATGTTCCAACTTGTAGTTTTGTTGTGTTGGGTTTCTTTCAACTATATAGGTAACCAGACATTTTCTACAACCTCCTTCTTCAAGGGTTCCCCCTCACCCTCTAATTTCTGGATTTCTTAAGTCTCTGTAATGTGGTTTTTGACTGATGTCAAATTGTTTACTTTGTTCTTTGTGCTGCTTCTACTCCTTATACCACCTTAATCTTTTGAGTTTCACTTTCAATTGTTAATTAAGTATATCAAGAATTTCTGATATATTGTTTTCTGAATTCCATTTCCTTTTGTATTTCTTTTAATTGGATGATAAGATATGGAAGTTTTCTACTGTGAATATTGGTTAGATGTTGATGTAGTTTTTTTTTTTACATATTTCTGCTGGTATTTGATAATTTTTGGTCATATTATCATTTGACATATGTTCTTAGGATTATTCCAGTTGTATTCTAAAAACAAAACATTTGTAAAAAATATATATAGCCAATAAAACAAATTCCCACATTGGCTGTGTCTGGAAAATAACTGGTTCATTCTGTAACTTTTTTTATCAATTTTATGAAGTTAAAATAATTTCTATCTTGGGAATATTCAGTATTCTATAAATGCTCTCACACAGCAAAACAATTGCTTTTTATGTAGTTGAATAGCATTAGATTGTATGAACATTCTCTGTAGATTCTCTGAAAACACCCACAATTAATTTCCAATAGCAGATAAACAAGAGATGTCATATATTTCCCTCACAATTTTAATCTTCTATCTTCTAAAAGGTTTTAATTCCATATATTTTGTAGATTATGAGTAATTGGTATGGTATCTATTTGATATTTGATATCTATTAAAATGGTCTTGAAATTTTATGAATCAAGATTATATCCAGAATATTATGAGAAATAGTTTAGTTTATGAAACTAATTCTAGTAGTTTTTAAAGTGGATTTCGGCAGTGTATTTTGAAGACTGTATTTATAATATGGGACGTTTTTCATTGGCTAATCCATAAAAGACTGCAAGTTTTGGTGTGCAATTACAGTTACCAGATCATGTCTTCTTGTTTGTCCATTGTCCTTGGACATCAGTGAAGTGATGCCATGATATTCAAATGAAATGGATTTAAATAAGTGAGGGATTGTGCAAGACTACCTGCTTCACTTTCTCCTTCAGAGCCATCTAGGTCCAGTGTCAAGATATAGATCAGGAAGCTTGTAAATGATCCACCCATGTCTTGTTAGATAGTAAGTAGGTGATGTTTTGGGTTTTTTAAAATTATGGTCAATATTTTTATTTTTTAAAATGATAGCTTTTTATTTTCAAAATATATGCAAAGATAGTTTTCAACATTCACCCTTGCAAAAGCTTGTGTTTCAAATTTTTCTCCCTCCTTTTCCCTACCTCCCTCCCCTAGATAGCAAGTAATCCAATGCAGGTTAAACATGTATAATTCTTTATACAAATTTCTACATTTATTACACTATGAAGAAAAATCAGATCAAAAAAGGAAAAAAAATGAGAAAGAAAAAAAGCAAACATACAACAACAAAAAAGTGAAAATATTATGTTGTGATCCATATAAAATCCCCATAGTGCTTTTTTTTTTTGGTACAGATGGCTTTCTCTATCACAAGACTATTAGAATTGGCTGAATCACCTCATTGTTGAAAAGAGCCACATCCATCAGAGTTGATCAGTAAGTGATGATTTTTACAGCTTGTAGTGATATCACATACTTTCTACCATTTCCTTAAATACCCTCTATTTGTCACTAAATCCAGACTCCTTAAGGAAAACTCTTCTATAATTATTTGATGACCTGATACATAAGTGTCATTGAAAACCCTTTCATTTCCACAAACGTATACACATAATAGTCATTTATTCAAAACTTCTTTTGTCAATATATTACTGGCTGAGTTCATGGAGGGTCTTTTGATTCAAATCTAGGATCTTAACTGATTTATGGATCCTCTATGGAGGTAAAACATTTTAGTAGGTCAGTCATTGGATATTTAGTAAATAACTTGGTGGTGGTTATCCTTAATTCTCAAAGAGAACCAGACTGACATCACTAAGTTAGAGTCTCTGCCTGTGGCTGAGACTAACATGAGCTGGGAGTGCTCTGTCACAGATGGATACAAATAGTTCCTATGAACATTTGGGGTGACTTCTTCATTTCATATTTCTTCTGAGCTAATTCAATTCTGCTTTGCTCATAAAGCACAGCACTTTCTCTGTTAAAGGCACACATGCTGGGTGGTCCCATACCAATGTCTCCCATGTCATACAATCGATTCTAAATTTCTTGAGACCTTGATAGTGTCCTTATATCACTTTTTGTGACATCTTGTGAGAGCTTGCCCTGTATATGAGTTCTCCACAAAATAGTCTTTTTGGCAAGCATACATTTAGCATTCAAACAATGTGGCAAGTCCAATGGAGTTGCCCTCTCTGCAGTATCAAGAAAGGATCTCAGTGTCTGCTATCTTATCCTGCCAGGTGATCTTCAGAATCTTCTTAAGGCAATTCAAATAAAAATAATTCAGTTTCCTGGAATGACACTGGTATACTGTCCAGGTTTCACAGACATACAATTGTATTGTTGCTATATGTATGTTGTAAATAAATATTAATATGTAGTAAGTACTATTAGATAAAGTTGTGGAGATGTAAAGAAAGGCAAAAGACAGTTCCTGACCTTGAAGAGCTCACAATCTAATCAGGAAAATAACATAAAAGCAATTATTTAAACAAACTATCTACAAGATAAATAGGAAGGAAGCAGCAGAGAGAAGTCACTAGAATAAACAAGATTAGAAAAGGCTTCCTGTAGAGGGTGGGATTTTAACTGGAACTTGAAGGAAGTCAAGGTAACCAGGAGGTGAACATGAAGAGGGAGAGCATTCTAGGCATGGGGTATAGCTAGTGAGAATCTCCAGGGTTGGGAGATGGACTGCCTTGAGCAAGACATAGTAAAAAAGCCAATATCATTATACGGAAGAGTTCATAGTGGGGTCTAAGGTGCAAGAAGACTGAAGAGAGATAGAGGAGGGTAATGGTTAGTTATGAAGAGTTTTGAATGACAAAAAGAGAATTTGTATTTTATCCTAGAGGTGACAGGGAGCCACTGGAGTTTATTGATTGGGGTGACATGGTTGGACCTGTATTTTAGAAATATCATTGGTGGCTGAATGGACTATATACTAAAGTGAACAGAGACTTGTAACAAGCATATTAACCAGTAGGCTATTGCAATAGATCAAGCATGAAGTTTAAGGGCTTGTACCAGGGTGATGGTATAGAGATATGGTATTAGAGAGAAGATGGGCATATTTGAGAGATGTTGCAAGGTGGAATTAACATGATTTTGCAACAGATTGCATGGAGAGAGGGATAAAAGAGAGTGAAGGGTTGAGAAAGATACCTACATTGTGAGCCTGGGGAACTGGGAGAATGGTGGTATCTTCAAAAATACTAGGGGAGTTTGAAAATGGGAGGGAAGAAGAAGAAGAAGAAAGAAGAAGAAGAAGAAGAAGAAGAAGAAGAAGAAGAAGAAGAAGAAGAAGAAGAAGAAGAAGAAGAAGAAGAAGAAGAAGAAGAAGAAGAAGAAGAAATAAGAAGAAGAAGAAGAAGAAGAAGAAGAAGAAGAAGAAAGAAGAAGAAGAAGAAAGAAGAAGAAGAAGAAGAAGAAATAAGAAGAAGAAGAAGAAGAAGAAGAAGAAGAAGAAGAAGAAGAAGAAGAAGAAGAAGAAGAAGAAGAAGAAGAAGAAGAAGAAGAAGAAAAAGAAGAAGAAGAAGAAGAAACATTCTCAAACTTTTGTTTGAGTTGATAGATTGGGTTTCCTGAGGCCAACTACCACTAGTCTCAGATAACATGACAAAGACAGTTAATACAAAAAATTTTCCTAAGAAATAATGTTTAAACTTAGACTATAATAGAAGCAGAAACACATAAAATAGATGAGACAAGGTTTATTTCACAACACTTATTCTGGAAGTCCTCCTCTCTGTGAAGAGATGTTATGCATAATCCTTGTTATTGTTTGTCTTTTTTTTTTTCTTGAAGAAGATCAATGGCATCATGAAGGTGAATTACGCATGAATTGGATTTATTAGGTATCAAATCCCTAGTGCATGTAGAGGGGTTTGTCTTGACAAAGAAAAGTACATCATATTTCACCATATGAAATAGTGGCAAAGGAGGAAATAGTAGCAGAATAAAGAGAGAAAGAGAAGAGGGAACTGTTGGTAAATGGTTTCTATTTTTTCAAGAAAGTGGAGGAAATGGGAGCCTCAGGGAAAGAGTATGAGGTCTAGAGCAGTGTGGAGCTCATGATAGTGAATTAGTTAGGGAGGTATAAAAGGTTTGCCTGAGCAGTGAGGATCGAGTCGAAGTCATGTAACATAAATCTGTAGGGGACCCAGTCAGAATGGTTGCATGATTTTCTCCACTTTCTTTTAGCAGCATATGTAAGATATAAAGGTAGAGGTAGAAGGACCCACCATTATAACAGAAAAGGCTAACAGTCTGTGGGAAGGAAGACATATTCTGATCTGGTAGTCCATCTTGTGTGAAGGGAAACTCTAAGGTTATGAAATTGGAAGGGTTAGGGGGATTAGGAAGGAGATTAGTGTACTAAGTGAGCTGTGGTAAACCTCTCTCTGTCCTGATCTAGCATTAAAGCCTTCTTTCTTTTCAGAAAGAAGGGGGTCTGTGCTTCAGGGCATCAGAGACCTAAATAATAGAGTCCTATCTGAGAGCTCAGCATCTGATTCTGAGTATCACAAAAAAAAAGTAGGAAGTGGACTTCAAGAAGATTTAAAAATTTTTAGTATAGCTTCTTTCCTCTGGACCAAACTGTCATGCAATCTGTTCTACAGATAAACCCCAAACACAGGGAGCAACTATTTTGTGTGTTCAAATAGTAGAGAATTTTCTAAGTGGAATTCAAAACTGAATTGCCCATTTTGTTATTCAGTTCCTTGGATTGGCGTATTATAGAAGTTTATATGGGATCATAGGATGCCAGAAGGTTCCTTAAAGGTGAGATAGTTCAATACACTCGTTTTGCAAATAGGAAATAAAGGCATGGTGAGGCTGTGTCTTCACCTAGAATCATACATCTTAGAAAAAATTTAGGCAGAATTTGAGCTTGGGTTTTCCTAGCTCCAAGGCTGGCACTATATTTACTATAGGGATTTAATAGGTTCTCATAATTATAATGAATATTTTGTTTTCTCACCTCCTCTTTTCTGTGAAAAGGGAATGATGCTCTCAAGAACAATAGGATGAGTGTCTTCCAAGAATATCAACTACCAAATGGCCTTTTCTCCTAGGGTAAAGAACTATTCTAAAACCCTTGATAAAATGTCCTAACTGACTTCTACATCAGAGCTCTCAGCTATTTTGTGTGTCATGGGGCAGAATGGTGAAACCTATGGATTCCTCTTTAGAATAATATTTGTAAATGCCTGAAATAAAATACATAGGGTTACAAAGAAACGAATTATAATTAAGTTCAAGATTAATTAACTGAGAACAATAAATTCACAAATTCTAGGCTAAGAACATCTCTAGAGAGAGATGTCTCACCTCTTGTGGTAAGTAGGTTGGGGATATTTGAGAGAGGTTTATAAAAAGATAAGAGAACACTGGAAGAGGTAAGAATTAGGCTGGTTTGGTATCACCACCTTGCATCGGAAAAGAAAGGAGGAAGGGCCCCTTCAATCACTTCCCATGAGTTGATGGGGCTGTTTGTGGCCCTGGGCCAGCCAAAGGTGAGAAGATTTTATGTCAGTGCTTGGGAACAATCACCCTGGAATGTACAGGAGCTTTTCTCTGCAACCACAAAAGCTTTGGTTGAAGTGTCAGGAAAAGTCCAGGTTTATTGTTTACCTTTCTTGCCTCCAAACTGGTTTAACACCTTTTAGGTGTTTATCTTATTTGGCTGAATGTATTTAATTTACCAGACTAAATACCTGCCCTAGTTCTAATCTCAGTTCCCTGAATTGAGGATGAAGGAGGGTTAAATTAAACTTTTTTTTTTTTTCAGGGAATTCACTTCTGTTGTTCCTATGGCAATACATGGGTCTCTGTAGCTGATGATTCAGCAAGTGATCTATAGTCTTGCTTCTCTCTCTCAAAGGAAAGTAAGGGGAAGGTTACCTACTGTCTCAATTTTGAAGGGCAAATTCATTTGAGTTGTTTTTTATATCATCAATATTTTGTGCAGAGGAAGAAGTTTCTTATCTAGTGTAGTATAAAGAAAAAAGTTTTTTGGGGGGATTGGGGAAATAGTAATCTGGGTTAAGTGATTTGTCTAGGATAACACAGATAGAAAATGTATGAGGCCAGATTCTGTGACTTGCCTAGCATAATACAGATAGTGAATGTATGAAGCCAGATTCTGACTCCAAGGATGGGGCTTTATCCACTGTGCCATCAATCTGCCCCAAGAAAAACCTTACCTGGGAAAGGACTAAGTTGATTTGGATGACCTGTTCTGGTTATAATATTGTATGACCCTTCAGTGAACTTTACTTCCTAGGATCATAGATTTAGAGATGTTAGAAGCCATCAGGTTGAATCCTCTCATTTTTATAGAAAAAGAAACTGAGGCTGGAAGAGGTTAAAGCAAATTGCTTGAGTTCACAAGGTAGTAAGTGTTTCAGGCAAGATTAGAATTCTGGTCTTCCTAAAGCCAAGTTTAGCATTCTACCCACTGTGCTATTTTGATGACACAGAACAGATTTGCCAGCATTTTTGTAACTGTCTATGTGGAAGTAAAAATGTCTCTTAAAAAAACCAGGATCACCTGAACCTGACCAAATCAATACCATAGAAATCCATGTTGAGTTTTTAGTGGCTCCTACAGATAGTTTTTAAGTACTTCTTGAAAAAAGATTATGATTCTCTTTTTTTTCTTAAAGGTTTTTATTTATAAAGCATATGCATGGGTAATTTTTCCAACATTGACCCTTGCAAAACCTTTTGTTCCAAATTTTCTCTTCTTTTTCCCCACCCTCTCCCCTAGCTGGCAGGTAGTCCAATACATGTTAAATATGTTAAAAGACATGTTAAATCCAATATATGTATACATATTTATAGAATTATCTTACTGAAAAATCAGATCAAGAAGGAAGAAAAAGAAAAACTGAGAAAGAAAACAAAATGCAAGTAAATAACAGAGAGAGTGAGAATGCTATGTTGTGTTCCACACTCTATTCCCACGGTTCTCTCTCTGGATGCAGATGTCTCTCTTCATCACTAAACAAATGGAACTGGTTTGAATCCTCTCATTGTTGAAGAGATCAATCAGAATTGATCATCATATAGTCTTCTTGTTATTGTGTATAATGTTCTCCTGGTTCTACTCATTTCACTTAACATCAGTTCATGTAAGTCTTTCTAGGCTTCTTTGAATTCATCCTGCTAATCACTTCTTACAGAGCAATAATATTCCATAGCATTTATATATTATACTTTATTCAGCCATTCTCCAACAGATGGGCATCCACTCAGTTTCCAGTTTCTTATCATTACAAAGAGGGCTGCCACAAACATTTTTGCACATTTGGGTCCCTTTCCCTCCTTTAGGATCTCTTTGGGATATAAGCTCAGTAGTAACACTGCTGGATCAAGGGGGATGCACAGTTTGATAACTTTTTGAGCATAGTTCCAAATTGCTCTCCAGAATGGCTGGATCCGTTTAAAGGTCCACCAATAATGTATCAGTGTCCTAGTTTTCCCACACCCCTCCAACATTAGTCATTATCATTTCCTATCATCTTATCCAATCTGACAGATGTGTAGTGATATCTCAGAATGATCTATACACATATGAAAAATATCCTAAATGAAAATATGAAAGGACAGTCAGACTTTTGCAAATAATTTTCCACAACAGATTATATAATAGACTCACATTTTCTGTGAAATGCAGAAATCTGATTTAGAGATATAGAAAACATAAATATTTGCTGCATCTATTATGTATTAATTGTCAACTCCCACTCATCTCCAACATTTAACTTATTGAATCAAAATAGAACCTAAAAGATTCTTCTCTAATAATGTGTTCCCCATGGTCATTTAAAAATAGATTTCTAAATGTATGTAAACATAGTGAAAATTTCACATACTGGGTACTTTACACTATTTAGGGATCTTACTGAATATCACTATCAAGTAAGGCATAAAAGGAGACTCATCAAATATGATAAATTGTTGTTGTTATGAACATTTATTAAGTATCCACTATATATCTAGATCCACGGAGGATAGATAGAGAATTTAATAATTTCTATGTGTTGGGTACTGTGCTAAGCATTTGGAATAAAAATACAAGTTAAAAAAAGATAGTCTCTATATTCAAGGTCTTTACATTCTAACAGGGAAAGGTCACACATAAATGCAAAATAGAAAGGGAAGAAGGTTAAAAAAAAAAGAAAAATTAATCAATCAATCAACAAAGATCGTTACATGCTGTCTCCAAACCAGGGAGACAGTCTCTAAGAATTGACTGACTTTAATGTATAATCCATATCAGATTGCTTACCACATCAGAGAGAGGGAAGGGGAGGAGGAAAAATCTCAGCGTTAAAAATTATTTTTATATGTAATTCGGAAATATTAAAATATTACTTTAAATAAAGGATTCACTCCTTTTCATAGAAGCCATTAGCTGTTCTCTAACCTTTTCTCTCCAATCTTTGTCAATTTGTATAAGCTTTCCTCTAGGCTTCAAGCATACCACTTCCTCATCTCTCAGAATCAGCTGCCATCTCCTATGTAAAGCCTTTCCCAATTGCAACTTCTTATTGTTAGGAAAGTAACAATATGGCACTTTTCTTTGAATATATTGTATCTCTCCATCCTCAGTCATAGGTGCTAACCCCCTTGAATGCAGAGACTGGTTTATTTTTTTTACCAGTGTATCTCCAGTTCCTTGTATATAGAAACCTTAATATTTCTTGGATTTAATTGAAGCAGGAAAGGAAAATATAAGCAAGAAGCATCATGAAGGCACTAAGGATCTGGATTCAGTGAGCCCCATCACAGAAAAGGACCACACGAGGAAACCAACATTGATGATTTAATAATTTCTCCAGAGAGCATCTGAGACTAGAATACCCGCAAAATTCATCCAACACAATCCATACCTACTATTTGCCAAACACCAGGGAAGAGACAAAGATAAATTAGAAATAGCCACTGTCTTGAGAAGCTTATAATAAAAACAGGGGGATAAGACATGAAAATATATAAAGAAATATTAGGTCATGATAATAGGAGTAGGATTTGATGAAATTCAGTAAGGGAAAATTCACATCCAATTGTGAGATATCAGAGATTATGGGAGAACTTTTTGCTTTGTTTTTTGTTTACCAAGAGATCTTTCACATAAAGGAGATAATGTATACATTTCTGTAATATAACTATATTACTGATACTAAAGGAGGGCATGGTAGTTGGGCTAGTCCTTGAAGTATCAGAAGGATATTAGCAGATGGAGATGGCTATCTTGGTAATTATGGTAACTTGGTAACTATGTCCTAGAGATTAATTTGTTTTTAGTTTTGTTAATGTTTTATTTTGTAAAGGCTGCCACTGGAGGAAAGTCTGCCTTTTTGACTGACATTGGGGGCCTTGGATTCTCTAGATTCAATGATACCTATTGCCTGACTCTTTACTGGCCAAAATCATGAAGATTTGTCAGTGAGTTTAACTAGAACAAACTTCTCAAAGAATAAATTTAGCAAACTCTTAAAGAGTAAAGTCCACGTACGTGATGAGCCTTCTTGTTCTTCTGAAATTGCCTCTTTGTCTGTTTCTGTCTACCTCTGTCTCTTTATATCTTTGATCCTCTCTCTCTCTCTCTCTCTCTCTCTCTCTCTCTCTCTCTCTCTCTCTCTCTCTCTCTCTCTCTCCTTCACTTGAACTGTCTCAAAAAAGGAAAACAAAACCCCTGCATTTCCTACTATTGACATTGGATTTGTGCTGTGGTGGACCATGTCCTTTGACAGTACTTGCTCTATGTCCCTCTTTGCCCACTGGGGTAATGCAAACAGACCATAAAAAATAAACCTTCCCCAAAAATATTATCTTAAGCCTCATTTTATCAAGAATTTAGTCACTGTGTCATGCTTCCTTGAACTGTCTTTGGAAAAGAGAAGAAAAAGGAATATGTGATATTATAGTATTTAATTTGGATGCAGACTATGGAAGTTGGAGTAACCTACTACTCTAAGATTCTGTTCACATTCCTCAAAAAGTCCTTAAGAAAGTTAGATGCAGGAGTCATGATATCATTCTGTCAATCCCTTCATATATATCTTCCTAGTTTATGTAAATGTTCTCTCTTTTGTTTTCTTATTTGAGGCCCACAATACATAATGGCTCTATGAGATGGGTTGGATAATCAGTCCACTACAAAATGGTTAGAAACTCACTTAGTCTCAGTTGTCTCCTATGATACTTGGCTTCCCTATTTGATAAAGCCATTTAAGGCTGGAACCTTATAGTATACCTTTTTAGAAACCTGCCTCCAGAATATGTGCCTGCATAGAAACTTCTGCCTGATCTTATTGAAAAGCCTGTTTTCTTCTTGATTTTATCTTTCAATGTTTGATCAGGCCCTGGAAATTGAAGCCAGACAGCTTGAAAATCAAATTGAAGAGTTTGTATTTTATCTTAGGGACAACCTAAAGCCAATGAAAATTTATAAGCAAGGAAGTGATACAGTGAGATCTTTCCTAGAAAAGATTATTTTGGTAGCTCCATTTTGGGTGTTTCTTCTCTACAAAGTTGGAAGAAGATAAATAGTCACGATAAGAGGTAATAAGAACCTAAATAAGAATAAGGCAGTATATGGAAACATATGGAAGAGATGAGAGAATAACTGTGGAGGTAGAAGGAAGAGAAATATGACTATAAGATGGTCCCAGGTGCAATATAGCAGGGAAAGAGGGATAAATATCCCCTAGAGAATTCAGCCTGAGTTTCTTTGGGGATTTAAGATGAAGGTTGTTCTTAGGATAAGATTACCATGGTGATAGGATTCTGGATGATAACTAAGGGACAGTTATGGTACATATTCGGCCAAGCTAGTAGAAGACTATGAATCAAGGGAATAGTATGGTGATCACCATATAATTGAAGCCAAATTCTCCAGATGTTGTCAGTTTGTGTCAGCTATAGTTTTTCTTACATTTAGGGAAAGAAGGTAAATGATGATCCAATAAAGTAAATTACAGAAAAGCAGATTGGGGCAGGAGGGAGAAATGGGAGAGTGTGAAGGAAAATAAGGAAAGTGAGCATATTCATGGAAAGATTATGGTCAAAATATGTAGAAAGTTCAAGAAAGATGAGAGTAGGAAAAAATTCATTGAATTCAACTTTTAAACATCTGGGAAGCAAGAGTAAAGCAGCAGGTAAATCCTAACCAGAACCAATGTGTTGACTGATTATAGTTCTTTAAATAAGAGAAGACATTGCCTTCTTTTATAAGCAGGTTCATGTCATCTATCTGGAATCTTTCTGAACACTTGGTAATAGCTACTTTATTTTATGCTTTCTTATATGATTCAGTGACCTAGGGAAGAAAAGAATAAAAGCTTCTGTTCATGACAGTAAGTTCCAGGGTGAAGAAGACTCCAAAACCAGTCCCTAAGAGAATTCAAGACTGGTATACTCACTCTTTTCAGTTGGGTGATTGCAGCTTCTCCTTTCTTACTCTTTGGAGTGCAGGCATTGATGAGTAGGTAATTTGTAATTGAAATACTATATTCAAAAAGATGAAAAAAGGTGTTTTATTTTTTAAGTAAATTAGGTACCTCCCCTATCTTATTTTTTATGAATTTGCTTAGAAAACTCTTCCCTAACACTAATGCATTATTGGTGGAATTGTGGACTGATCCAACCATCTAGAGAGCAATTTTATAGAACTATAGATAGCCTTTGATCTAGTAATACCTCTTATATGTCTGCGTCTCAAAGAGTTCAAGGAAAAAGGATGCATAAGTACAAAAATATTTACAGCAGCTGTTTTTGTGGTGACAAAGAATTAGAAATGGAAGGAATTCCCATCAGTTGGGGAATGGCCAAACAAGGAGTGATATATGAATGTAATGGAATACTATTGTGCTATAATAAATGATGAGCAGGCAGATTTCAGAAAAACCTGGATTTACTTATATGAACTGATGTTGAATGAAGTGAGCAGAACCAGAATAACATTATACATAGTAACAGTAACAGTGTGAGGATCAACTATGATTGATTTAGTTCTTCTCAGCTATTTAAAGATCCAAGATAATTTCAAAGGACTCATGATAGAAAATGCTATCACATCCAGAGAAAGAACTGAAGTAGTCTGAATGCAGATTGAAGCATACTATTTTTTTGCTTGGGTTTTTTTCCCTTTTGCTCTATTTCTTCTTTCACAACAGAACTAATATGGAAATAAATCTTTTCCTTAAAGGCCAACTTCAAACTCTAATTTCTGCAACTTTCCAACTTAATGATCAATGATTTATTTCCTAATCCATGCAAAGGATAGGGTTAGGCATCTTGAAGAACAAAAACATATAATCTCTTGCCTTCAAGGAACTTACCATCTAATTGAAGAGGTTACATGTTTATATAAAAGAATTGTGAAATATTGCAAGACAATATGTGAAAACTTTTTCATTAGGATTCACAGAAAGGAGTGTATAAAGTGAGCAAGAGCAAGGGGTATGCAGCCAAAAGAATTGATTTGAGCAGAGCATTGAAGAATGGCTAAGAGTTGTGTAAAAGGAAAGAAGGGACATTTTTTGCTTAGACCAGGCAAGAGAAACAGTAGAAACAAAGATATGAGATTCAATTTAATTCAATTCAGTTCAATTAAATAAATATTTATTGAGCTTGTAATATGAGATCAGGGAAGAAAGAAGAAAGGCAGGAGGCATCTAGGGCTTCATGAGCCATCTAGAAAAACACATCTCCACAAAATGTTACACTGCAGTGCAGAGAGATGAATAGGGAGGGATATCTATCCATTTACAATGATCAAAACTCTGTGCTAGGTGGTTGATGGTTCTTGCCCTTCATTCTTGAAGAGGGCCATAATGACATTACAATATTGGGGTCAAGGTACAGTGTGTCCAACTGTGGTGGATCAGATCAGTACAAACTTAAAAGGTTCTAGTGCAGATAGGCACAGAGTCCATGTGAATATTTGGATTTGAAGTGGAAATATTTATAAATTTGTGCATCTCACATCTGTTTTGAGCTACTGCAATTCTGCTTTGCTTATAGAATATAGCATCCCCTTTCATGCAGGTCTGCCATGCTGGGCGGTCCTGCACCACTTTCTCCCATGTCTTACAATTGATTCCAAAGATAAATGACAAAGACAAAAAACAAAACAAAACAAAACAAAAATCAATTCTTGCTTCTGAGAAGCTTACATTCTACTGGTGGAAAAGAAAAGAAGGCTTCCAGAAATGCATCCATCTTTCTTACATATGTGAAAAGCCCTGCCAGGATGGAGTTCAGAATCTATGTAGGATGAGATAGAATCAGATAAGGTTAAGTTGGTAAATTGAAACCAGATTATTAGGATCCTTGAATTTTAGCCATTAAAGATGGATAAAGATTTACTACATATTTTAATCATGGGGATATATTCCCTTTCTTCCTAAACAGTTGGTCACATGCAAATGTTTTACAGTAATGTAGAGAGCTAACCAGAAGATTTACTTTTCAGAGATTTCAAAGCACTTATACTCAGAGAAAGCCCTGTATAGGAAAAGTTTAAATTGAACTTCATTCCAATGGCATGGTTTTCTATGATGGGTTCATCTTATTCTGACTTTTAAAAAATATTTCCTCCCTCCTGAAATGACTTTGTATTAATGAATATACTATATCTCCTCTATCCCTAACCCCAGTAGAACGTAAGCTCCTTGAAACCAGGTAATATTTTTGTCTTTTTAATTCCCAGAACCTTGGACAGTAGTATAATCATAGTAAGCATTTAGTAAACATGTAGGAAGGGTAATCAGGGAAAATACTGATTACTGGACTGGAGCATTTCCTCTGGAGCTGGACATATGCATTCTAGTCCTTACTGAGCACCTTTCTAGGATGACTCAAGGGGTTCCACATTGGTCCCCAATGACTAGGGCTGAGCAATTATCTTTCAGGAAAAAGGATCATTGTCAATAGCAACTACATTACTTCTCTGTGGACTCTATGAACTGTGAAGATGATTTTCCTCTCTTTGGGGACTGTTTTCCAGCTTTTAATTACCATTGAATTTCCAGTAAGCTGTGTGTGAAGGGGGGCATTTCTTTCCCCTTAAGCCCTTCCTCTTCTGCCAACAGTTGTCACACTGTAAGGATCATCTTGATTTTTTATTTTCCCTATTGCAGCACTTTTCTATGTATTGTCTCTTCTAATTAGATTGTGAACCCCTTGGGAGGAGGAAATGCCTTTTTTAAAATGTGTATCACTTAGCACATCTAAGCGGCAAATAGTTAAGGAGGCAAGAAATATTTTCCCATTACCTTCCATTTTGTTATTCAATTTCTGTGGTGGAGGAAGTAGCTGTCCCACATGTGACACTTATGAATACTATTTCTTTAGAGATCCAGTTGTGCTGGTTCAAACTACATTGATAAAGCAGATTGTTAGATTTTCTGTGTTTATACAACTCAGAAATAGGCAAATGCTGCAAACCTCAGCTGCTAGGTCACACAGTGGAGAGTGCATTGGAGTAAAAAAGATGTGAGTTCAAACTTGATCTTTGACCCTTATTAGTTGGGCAAGTCACTTAACCATGTTTGTCTCAGTTTCCTCATCTGTAAAATGAGCTGGAGAAGGAAATGGCAAACCACTCCAGTATCTTTGCCAAGAAAACCCCAAATGCATTCATGAAGGGCCATTGGACATACCTGAAACAACTGAATAAGAACAACATAAATTAAGACTTGAAATACTGTTTCGTTGATTATCTAGAGGTAAGAAAGTGATGGATAAAATGTTAAAGTCTGTGAGTACATACATTCCTCCCCATAGAGTTAATTTCTTTTTTTTTTACTTGATTTTTTTTGAGAGGCAATTGGGATTAAGTAACTTGCCTAAAGTCACACAGTTAAGTGTCTGAGGCTGAATTTGAACTCAGGTCCTCCTAACTTCAGAGCCTTTGCTCTATCCACTGTACCATCTACCAGCCCCAAAAGAGCTCATTTATAAGTAAAGCACTTCTTGTTTCCCACATTTCAGGGCAACCCTGGACTTGAGTCAATCCAAAGCTTCATTTTAGAAATGTATCAAGAGTTACTCCAATGTAGGGATAGAACCAGTGAGAAAAATTATTCTCTTTGGGGTCGGACCTCCCCAGCATGAGCTTAACTCCATGTAAGCTCAGAATTCCTTGTTGGAGTCCCCTGGGTCTTGAATATTTGCTGAATTGAAGTTCATGCTTTGCATAATTGAGCCTCTAATCTGGATTTCTCATCTTAAGACTCCTGTATGTGGCGGTCAGTATGGGGCAGAGGAGGCCCCCATCCTCCTGCAGTCAGGCTGTTCACTGGCACCTCTCTCTCCTTTTGGGAACATCTTGGCAGTATTTGAAATGCCTCGGTCATCTTGTTTCATCTTTCCCTTCTTCCTTGGCCAAATTGTTAAAGCCTTTTATTCCACAAACATGCCATCAGCAAATCTGATCTTGTACCTGTAAGTCTGAAGAATGGCAGGAATGCACTAGGGTCAGTCTGATCTCAGGAACTTGAGGAAGGAGGCAGTGTTACATTATTCTAGTCAAAATTGCTGTGAGCTCTCTGCAAGTAAAATTTTTTTTCACTCTTTGTATTTATACACATGTCTACTTATGTCCTTTCCTCATTTCTTGCCTGGCTACTCTATTTTAAGGACTGCTCTGACTTCTCTACCATGCTCCAGGAAACTCATTATTGGGAAAATCTCCTTATTTTGCAAGATCCGCTCAACCTCAATAACTTATCACCACCTCTATCCCTCTTATTGGAGGGAGGAGCCATGAACCCCCAGACTTTCATTTAAGGAGGGAGCCCCAGCTCAGAACATTTTATTTCTCACCTGGGTGCACTATTTTAACTCTTGTCTGATTTTACCTTTAGAATTCTGCCCCCTCTCCTTTCAACCTCCCACACTTTTTAGCTTCCTTTTTTCAGTGTTTTCACCCATTAGATTGTAAACTTCTTGGTGGCAGATATGTATGTGAGGGATATACACAAATATGCATATATATGCATACATACAAACACACATTAAAATACAGGTATACATACATGCATACATACAAATACATATATACATATATACATGTACACCAATAAACATAAATGACAGAAATATATGTGCATGAATACATATATACATATATTTGTATCCAGCCCTTAGCACAATGCTAGACACATAGTAATTAGTCTTAATTTGTTGTTTGTTGTCTTTTATTTTCACAGAGGACCAAAATGACATCATTATATTGGAATCAAGGTACAGTGTGCCCACCTGTGACTGATCAGACCAACAGAAGTTTTTATACAAATAAATGTTTGGCATTTGAACAACATAACCAGCCCATGGGAGTTGCACTCTCTGTGCTAGAGTTTGAATGCTTGTCAGTTTAGCTTGAGAAAGGACCTCAGTATCTAGTACCTTATTTTGCCAGGTGATCTTCAGAAACTTCCTAAGAGAATTCAAATGAAAGCAATTCAGTTTTCTGGCATGGCGCTGGTAGACTGTCCAGGTTTCACAAACAACTAGTGCTTAAGAAATGTTTGATTGATTGATTGTATCCCAGGTACATAGCCTTAAAAAGTGTTATTTATTGAGACCATAATCCTACTTCCCCAGCTCTCCTTCATCTAATAATTTAGTCCTAAATCCACTGTGAGGAGAATTTAACATGCATTTCCATTGTGTAGAATATTTTCAGCTACTGTCCCAAGTTTGGCATTTTCTTAATAATTTCCAGGGTGCTGGTAATTGCTTTATCCATATTGAAAAATTAATGCTCTCTCCTCTCCAATTATATTTTAACTTGCTTCTAGCTCCTCTTTGGGGAAATAATATAAACTACTCATGCTCAGAAACAAAATAAATGTGTGGGAAGTTTTGGGTCAGATAGTAAGAGAAGATGTGGCTGAAATAGCCTTAAAAATAGGGAATAACTTGGTATTTCATCATCTACAGACTTTGCTGTGCATATATTTGTCCTAAGTGAACCATTCTAGCTTTGACAAAGACCTTTAGCAGATGTCCATAGAGCTAAAATCCACAATTTCAATTGTATCATGCCCCAGTGCCTGCTGCATCTGGGAATCATTATTCATTTCCTCCTTCTGGCTGGGCAACCTACAATGTACAAGTGAGTTTTTGCCTAATTTTGCAACAAAAAAAATCACCAAACTAAAACCAACCTCCACACTAATTCCTCATCACCACCACTACAACTCACCTCCTTCCACTTCCCTTTTTTGAATGGACTTCTCCCATCAGAATATAATATTTTTGAATTCAGAGACTTTTTTACTTGATTATATTTATGTTCCCAATACTTAGCATAGTTCCTGGTACATAGCTGGTACTTAATAAATGCTTTACCTGCTTCCCTACTCTAATATTTCTCCATCTTTTAACCCTCACAGAATGCATATCCCTTGAGATTCATAAATTTTTCAACATATTGATATGCAGTATTACTCTAGTGATCCATTTTTTTTTGTTTTGAACAAGATATAATATCCTTCCATTGATGGTATGAGTTGTGTCCCACTGATTTCTAGTAATATCTGTGAAACTGCAATTGATTCTCTAGTTCACAAGAATGATACCTTTCAAATTCCCAAAGGCCAAGGAGTAGGACTGGGTGTGAAAAGGGGAAGGCTTCCAAGTATTTAGGAATGTAGGGGTGGCAATGAGAACAGCTACAAGGAAGGAAACCCCTTTTTTGAGGATTAGAATGGGGCACTTACAAAGGCTTGAAGGCATATCTTAGGTGCACCATTTTGGTATAGTGAAGAAGCAACAAGACCTTCTTGTACTATGTCCCCTTGCTTACCTTGTACCACAGCTTATATTCTTCTATACTCCACTACATTGAAAATAGTCACTTCCCCAAAGTGAGGATATCGTATGCTAATGAGGATCAACTGAAATAATTTTTATAAAAGGCTTAGTATAGTGCCTGATACATAGTAAAAATGTTACTTAGATGATGATGTTGA
The DNA here is from genome assembly GCF_048593235.1 of Sminthopsis crassicaudata. Taxonomy (NCBI): domain Eukaryota; kingdom Metazoa; phylum Chordata; class Mammalia; order Dasyuromorphia; family Dasyuridae; genus Sminthopsis; species Sminthopsis crassicaudata. Next base: position 87,514,592 of record NC_133618.1, on the reverse strand, counting down.
CTATTTGTAAATATTGTAAAAGTGATGCATGCCTCAAATAAAGGTTGGGATACTTAATTTTGGATTTTTTTTCCAATTTTAAGATTCTATTACTTTGATTTTCTCATTTAATAGGAAGAGGAACAGAAAACATTTCTGATCATCTAGGTTCTAACACAGGTGATTTACTGGAACTAGGCACAACTATGAAAAAATTTACCCAAATTGTGAGTGAATCTATGAAGTCTATTATTAAATATCAGCAACTTCAATCAGTCAATAAATCAACAAAGTCTTCATTGAGCACAATCTCATTCTATCATTAGCTCTATGGAGTACATGAGAAGGAATATTACAGGAAGAGCAGGCTTCTGTTTACATTCAAGATTCTTAACCAAGGGTCCATAACCTTGTTTATAAAAATATTTTAATAATTGTATTTCATAAATCCACATAAATCCTCAACATTTTTATATATCACTAACAAAATCAAATAAAATATTTGGAAATCTATCTGTTAAAGGAAAGTCAGGAACTAACTATATGAGCAAAACTACAAAACACTTTCTACACAAATGAAGTCAGACCTAAACATTGTATTTCATATATTTAAAATGATTGTACTATATTAGATTGCTTGCTGTCTGGGAGAGGGGAAAGGTAAAGGAGGGAGGGAGAAAAAACTTAGAACTCAAAATCTTATCAAAATGAATGTTGAAAATTATCTTTACACATAATTGGAAAAATAAAATATTATTGAGGAAAAACATATTTCAATATAATGGATTTCCTTTGTAATTTTATGTATTTTATTTTATGTATTTAAAAATACTAGTCTGTTATGGAAAATTATTGTTCTATAAGAAATGACCAGCAGGATGATTTCAGAGAGGCCTGGAGAGACTTATATGAACTGATGCTAAGTGAAGTGAATAGAACCAGGAGAACACTGTACACAGAAATAGCAAGATTATACCATGATCAAGTCTAAAGGGTGTGGCTTTTTTCAACAGCAAGGTGATTCAGGCCATTTCCAATGGTTTTGTGATGGAGAGAGCCATCTGCAGCCAAAGAAAGCATGCCTTCAGTTTATTTCATTTCCAATCCTCAAGCAACATCTGCATTAGTAAAGGCTGATTTACAATTCCTTCAGGTATGTTATGATTCACAGCTGTGGGGACTTTTGGAGAATTGACCTGCCCCTTCACACTTAGGCATGGTACTTAACAGAAGAGAATATTAAATTCTCTTTATTATTGTCTTACTATCTGTGATTTTTCATAATTCTATTCTTTCAAACCTAGTGGAGCCTCCCACATACTGGGACTCTACTTTAGTTCCCACTCATCTTTAGTTCTTTGAGTGCTACTCCCACCATTCTATGTCTTCTCTTTCCCTTCTGCAAGTAGGTGGGAAGAGTTGAGATTTGATGTTTGTTGCCACAGAATAATGGTGGGAAAATAGGGATAGGATATGGTAGCAGAGACTGTAGCAGAACATTCATCATTATTTGTTCCTGTCAACTTAGCCAATCTGACAGGTATGTAGTGGTATCTCAGAGTTGTCTTAATTTGCATTTCTCTGATCAATAGTGATTTGGAACACTCTTTCATATGAGTGGAAATAGTTTTAATTTCATCATCTGAAAATTGTCTGTTCATATCCTTTTACCATTTATCAGTTGGAGAATGGCTTGATTTCTTATAAATTAAAGTCAATTCTCTGTATATTTTGGAGATGAGACCTTTATCAGAACCTTTAACTGTAAAAATGTTTTCCCAATTTGTTACTTCCCTTCTAATCTTGTTTGCATTAGTTTTGTTTGTGCAAAAACTTTTTTAATTTGATGCAATCAAAATTTTCTATTTTGTGATCAATAATGATCTCTAGTTCTCCTTTGGACACAAATTCCTTCCTCCTCCACAAGTCTGAGAGGTAAACTATCCTATGTTCCTCTAATTTATTTATGATCTTGTTCTTAATGCCTAAATCTTGGACCCATTTTGATCTTATCTTAGTATGTGGTGTTAAATGTGGGTCCATGCCTAGTTTCTGGCATACTAATTTCCAGTTTTCCCAGCAGTTTTTGTCAAATAATGAATTCTTATCCCAAAAGTTGAGATCTAGATTGCTATTTTTATTCACTATCTTGCCCTGTGAACCTAATCTATGCCACTGATCAACTAGCCTATTTCTTAGCCAATACCAAATGGTTTTGGTGACTGTTGCTTTATAATATAGTTCTAGATCAGGTACAGCTAGACCACCTTCATTTAATTTTTTTTTCATTACTTCCCTTGAAATTCTTTTGTTGTTCCATATGAATTCTGTTGTTATTTTTTCTAGGTCATTAAAATAGTTTCTTGGGAGTCTGATTGATATAGCACTAAATAAATAGATTAGTTTAGGGAATATTGTCATCTTAATTATATTCGCTCGGCCTATCCAAGAGCACTCAATGTCTTTCCAGTTATTTAAATCTGACTATTTTTGTGGCAAGTGTTTCGTAATTTTGCTCATATAATTCCTGACTTTCCTTTGGTAGATATATTCCCAAATATTTTATGCTATCGACAGTTATTTTGAATGGAATTTCTCTTTGTATCTCCTGCTCTTGGGTTGTGTTGGTAATGTATAAAAATGCTGAGGATTTATGTAGATTTATTTTGTATCCTGCAACTTTGCTAAAGTTCTGAATTATTTCTAATAGCTTTTTAGCAGAGTTTTTGGGGTTCTCTATATATACCATCATGTCATCTGTAAAGAGTGATAGTTTGATTTTCTCATTTGCTACTCTAATTCCTTGAATCTCTTTCTCGGCTCTTATTGCCGAGGCTAGCATTTCTAATAACAATATTGAATAGTAATGGTGATAGTGGGCAACCTTGTTTCACTCCTGATCTTACAGGGAAAGGTTCCAGTTTATCACCATTACATATGATGTTTACTGATGGTTTTAAATATATGCTCCTTATTATTTTAAGGAATAGTCCATTTATTCCTATACTCTCAAGCGTTTTTAGTAGGAATGGATGTTGGATTTTATCAAATGCTTTTTCTGCATCTACTGAGATGATCATATGGTTTTTATTAATATGGTCAATTATACTAATACTGATCATAGCGTACATCCTGGGGATGGTTTTCTGAAGTCTTTTTGCTAATATCTTATTTAAGATTTTAGCATCAATATTCATTAAGGAGATTGGTCTATAGTTTTCTTTCTCAGTTTTCAATCTACCTGGTTTAGGTATCAGTACCATGTCTGTGTCATAAAAGGAATTTGGTAGGAGTCCTTCAATCCCTATTTTATCAAATAGTTTATATAGCATTGGAGTTAGTTGTTCTTTAAATGTTTGATAGAATTCACATGTAAATCCATTAGGTCCTGGGGATTTTTTCTTAGGGAGTTGGTTAATAGCTTCTTCTATTTCTTTTTCTGAAATGGGACTATTTAGACTACTTACTTCTTCCTCTGTTAATCTAGGCAAGCTATATTTTTGAAGGTATTCTTCCATTTCATTTAAATTATCAAATTTATTGGCATAAAGTTGAGCAAAGTAGCTCCTAACTATTGTTCTAATTTCCTCTTCATTAGTGGTGAGTTCTCCCTTTTCATCTTCAAGACTAACAATTTGCTTTTTCTCTTTCCTTTTTTTAATCAGATTTACTAAGGGTTTGTCTATTTTGTTGGTTTTTTCATAGAACCAACTCTTAGTTTTATTAATTAATTCAATAGTTTTTTACTTTCAATTTTATTAATCTCACCTTTTATTTTTAGAATTTCAAGTTTTGTGTTTGTCTGGGAGTTTTTAATTTGTTCCCTTTCTAGCAATTTTAATTGTAAGCCCAATTTGTTGACGCTCTCTTTCTCTATTTTATGCAAGTAGGCCTCTAAAGATATAAAACTTCCCCTTATTACTGCTTTGGCTGTATCCCACACATTTTGGTATGATGTCTCATTATTGTCATTTTCTTGGGTGAAGTTATTAATTATGTCTATGATTTGCTGTTTTACCCAATCATTCTTTAGTATAAGATTATTTAGTTTCCAATTATTTTTTGGTCTATTTTCCCCTGGCTTTTTATTAAATGTAATTTTAATTGCATTGTGGTCTGAAAAGGATGCATTTACTATTTCTGCCTTATTGAACTGCTGAGAAGAAAGTATACTCCTTTCTGTTTCCATTTAGCTTTTGCCAAAGATCTATCATATCAAACTTTTCTAGTATTCTATTTACCTCTTTGACTTCTTTCTTATTTATTTTGTGGTTTGATTTATCTAATTCTGAGAGTGCAATCTCCCACTATGATAGTTTTGCTGTCTAATTATTTTTGCAGCTCTCTTAATTTCTGTTTTAACAATGTAGATGCTGTACCACTTGGTGCGTATATGTTTAATATTGATACTGCTTCATTATCTATGCTACCCTTTAGCAGAATATAATGCCCTTCCTTATCTCTTTTAATTAGATCAATTTTTGTTTTTGCTTGATCTGAGAGGAAGATGGCTACCCCTGCTTTTTTGGCTTCACCTGAAGCATAGTAGATTCTGCTCCACCCTTTTACTTTTAGTTTGAATGTATCACCCTGTTTCAGGTGTGTTTCCTGTAAACAACATATAGTAGGATTCTGACTTTTAATCCAGTCTGCTAACTGCTTCCTCTTTATGAGGGAGTTTACCCCATTCACATTTATGGTTAGAATGACTAATTCTATATTGCTTGCCATCCTGTTAACCCCTGCTTATGCTTTTCTCCTTTCTTTCCCTCTTACCCCCCTACCCAGTATTAAACTTGTGAATACCACTTGCTTTTCACAGCCCTCCCTTTTTAGTATCCCTCCCCCACCTTAAAGTTCCTCTTCCTATTTTACCCCTTTTTCTCACAATTTCTGTATTGCCTTCCCCTTAGGTTACTCCTTCCCTCTCACTTTTCAATAAAGTGGAAAAAGTTTCAACATAAATCGAATATGTCTATTGATTCACACTATGTTCATCTTCCTCCTTTCTTTCTCTCAGATATAATAGGTTACCTTTGCCTCTTCATAAGATGTAGTACCACCACTTTACCCTTTTTTATGATATAATTTCCTTTCCACCTCTAGGTTCTAGGACAAATTATACATGTGTTCTTTACATATCTTTATGGCAGAAATATAGTTCTCAAGATTTTTTTTTACCTTTTAGAAATCTCTTGAGTTCTATATTTGAAGATCAAACATTTTGTGTAGGTCTGGTTTTTTCATCAAGAATAGATGGAATTCATTTATTTTGTTAAATGTCCATCTTCTTCCCTGGAAAATGATGTTCATTTTTGCTGGGTAAGTTATTCTTGGCTGCATACCAAGTTCCTTAGCCTTTTGGAATATCATGTTCCAGGCCCTTTGTTCTTTTAATGTGGATGCTTCTAGATCCCGGGATATCCTTATTGTGACTTCTCCATATCTGAATTGCTTTTTTCTAGGAGCTTCCAGTATTTTTTCCTTTGTCTGATGGTTCTTGAACTTGGCCAATATATTTCTTGGCATTTTGATTTTAGGGTCCCTTTCAGTAGGTGATCAATGAATTTTTTTCAATGTCTATTTTACCCTCTGTTTCCAAAATGTCTGGGCAGTTCTCTTTGATAATTTCCTGGAAAATAGTGTCCAGGCTCTTTTTTTCCTCACATTTTTCAAGGAGTCCGATTATTCTCAAATTGTCTCTCCTGGATCTGTTTTCCAGGTCTGTTGTCTTTCCAATAAGGTAGTTGAAATTCTTTTCAATTGTTTTGTTTTTCTAGTTTTGCTTGACTACTTCTTGGTTTCTCCTTGAGTCATTCATTTCTACTTGTTTGAGTCTAATTTTCAATGATGTATTTTCTTCACTCACTTTTTTTATATCTTTTTGTAATTGTCCAATTGAGTTTTTAAGTGAAATTTTTTCTTCTATAGAATTTTTTTCCATTTCATCCAATTTATTTTTTAAAGAGCTGTTTTCTTTTTCCAACTCACTAATTTTATTTCTCAATGATTTGATCTCTTTATCCACTCTGGATGACTTCTCCAGACTCTCTTGCCAACCTTCCCTTTCCTTTTCCCATTTTTCTTCTAGCTCTCTTGTGAGAGCCTTTTTGATTTCCTCTATGAGAGTCTTTTGTATTGAGGAGCAGATCATATCCTCCTTAGGGGATTCCTCTGGAGACAATCTGCTTTTAGTCTCCTCAGTATTTGAAGTCTGCTCTCTATCCATACAGAAGCTGTCAATGGTTAGAGCCCTTTTAAATTTTTTGTTCATTTTGTCAGAGCGTGAATCAAAGAAAACAAATTGACAAGAGCAACAATTGGTCTGTTTCTGGGGGGGGATGGGGCTGGATGGTGTTTCCCGGCTTCCTCTACAGACTGCGGGAGACAACAGCGAGGCACTAACAGGACAGCAATGGCTGTGCTGCATCTGTGCTCTGAGGCTCTGAGAAAGTGCTGAGTCACTCCGGGTGGGGGTGGGGGTGGCCAGGTCCCAAGAGACTGGGTCCCAAGAGACGCTAACTTTCCTGGGTTTTATTCTTCACCTCTGGTGTACCCTCTCCACTGCTCCTGGCTTGCTGCCAAGATGGAACATCCATACTGGGGAAAGTCTTTTTGCAGAAACAGCAGAGATCGCACCCCTCCCCTCTCCAGTTGAAGCTGTGTAAGCTGCCTGTCTCGCTTGCTACTTGCCCTCAGTCTGCGCCCATTCTGTTCGACCCTCCCCTGAGCAAACATTGACTTTCTCTGGCGAATTTCAAGGTTGTCTTCTGTTGGTGATTATTTGTGGATTTCTTTTCCTGTCAAGCATTAACTCCGAGGCTTGTCGAGAAAATGCGGAGCTCAAGCACACTGCCATCTTGGTTGGAAGTCCTCTTTGTCACTTTTTGATCCAATTTACCTTGGAGCATGACTTATGTTTTGAAATCAAGGGTCCTTTATGCTTTCATTATGGTCCTCCAAAGATTGATGGGAAGAATTGTTCCCAATACCTGTGAGTTTTCTCCTGACATAACATATAATTTTCCCTGCAAATACTGATGAAAAAAACCAGCTCTAGAAAAAGAGAATTTAGTTTTGTTTTTGGTGTCTTCCATTCTTCATTTTTGGAGACTTTTTTTTATCTCTTTGGTTCCCTTTCCTTGTTCCTCAAATATGAAAAGCTTTCATATTTTTCTGGTGTCCCCCAAACCAACATTAGTATGCTCCTTCTAGGCCAGGCCTCTTCTTTACTGGGCATTAAAGTGAGATTAAATTATACTAGTTCCCACAAAGATGTGAGCAAGGGAGTTACCACCCTCTTAATGTATAGTTTATTCATATGACTAGCACCATTGGCATGAATGCTTGCTAAACCTTTTCCAGAGCAACCCTTTTCATTCACCTTTGGTGTCCATCTGTCACCCATCTCTCACCTGTAGCTCCAAGAAGCTACAGCATGTAGCTGTAAGCACATCTCAGTAAAACCATCTCCATCTCAGTAGATGGACTAACCCAGGTTGAGGGTAGTTGACAGACCTCAAACCCATCAATGAGTTAGGGAAATATCTACCCCAAACATATGAAGATTTCCCCTAGCAGAATGGAAAGATGAAAATAATTTGTTGTAACAGTCATGAAAGAAGTTGAAGCAGGCTTTGTGGAGTGCTCAGAGTTTCATCAGACATCTAAGATACCAGGATCATCTATTGCCATTGCCATTCATCTTGACTTGTCTTACACTGTCCTTCAATTAGGAGAGAATTAAGGCTTAGGAGTTTGTGCAACTCTGCTTCACTTAAATCCAATTCATGCCCAAATTAAGCCATAACATTTTGATGTCTTTGGTCCTTTTCCAGAATGAACAACAATAGCTACAACAATGTTTCTAAGGATATTTGCAGTTTAAAGAGCATCCTAGCTAAACTAAATAATAATAAAGGGACAAGAACCTTTGGCCAATGAAACTTGTACAGGGCAAAAATTGTCAGCTATTTTCCTCTAATGTTGTTGCAGAGTTTGTCCTTGAAGCTTATAAACATTGACTTACACAAAATAGTATAAGCTCCTGGGGTACCATGGAAGTTGAAAGATTTTATGTGCCCTAATTCAAGAAAGACTTTCTGTTGGGAGAGGGGAAACTGTGAGTTAAGTTTTATAAAAGGTGTAATAGATACCTGAATATTAGCCAGTAGGGGGTAGACCTGATTAACAAAAGAACTGAAAAAGTGTTTACTGGTCCCCAGATATATTGACCCAGGACAGTCTCACAAGTAACACTCTCTCCAAGGAAAGAGCCCACAGTAGCAGGAGATAGCTCCAGCAGAGGGCAGCAATAGCTTATCAAAGCATAGTCGCTTCAGAGATGAATGGAGTACCAGTGATGTAGAACTGAGTTCGGGGGAGGTGAGCTATGAAAAGTGTTCTTATTACATCACAATCCTCCCTTACCTGCAAGGATGACTTTTCTGTGGAGTGTTCCAGCTTGTCTGGTGATCTGAGAGTTGTATTCCTTCATGTAATTATATGGGGAATAATTCTATTGCTTGATTTCCCTTACTTGCTAACTCTGACATAATTAAATGCTTTGCTATTAAGACCTATGGTTTCTTTCTGGGATGGTTCATAGATAAGGCACTGGATGAAATGTAGTGCAGTGTTTACACAATTATGGTCAGTGGATGAAATTAAACTTTATATAGTAAGGAGTTTCAGAGTAACAAATATTCTTGTTATCGATAATATCAGTTCACATTAATATGAAAAAGGAATTCTTAACTTTTTGTTTGTTTCATATACTCACTTGGCAATCTGATAAAATCTACAACCCTTTCTCAGTATAAAGTTTTTAAATGCATAAGGTATACATATATAGTATATATGCATATGTACATATACATATATACTATATATATATGTAAATACATATTTTTAAGTTATAAAAATACATTTCACTTCACAGGCATCAGATATAGAGCATTGTAAAAGCACTTTCCTTATAGCAACATTGTTAAACAGGCAATCAACATATTATCATTTACATTTTACCAATGAAGAAAACTGGGACACAGAGAATTTCTAATAACAATTTTGAGTTGTTGTTATTGTTAAACAGGAGGAAGTTTTCCTTGATATGATGACAAGCAGGTCTTAACTTATCACTATATCTCTTTGGTGCAATGGAATGGCTCTTGAGAGGGTAGCCATGAAGACTGGCTACTTTAAGCATGTGGTTGAGTTTTCAGAACTGACCCTTTTTTCAACTAGGAGAGGGGAAACTGACTTGACAGCGGTTTACTCCATGAAATATCACTGTGAAGATTGTAGTAAATCATCACTGATCTGGAGAACATTGCGTTTCTAGCAAATTTAATAGCATTTTTATAAAATACAAACCAAATCTTTTCTAAATTTCTGAAATTGTAAAGTACATGTCAGTCTAATAGCTGGAGGTTTGTGGTTACATGGAAAAAGTACTGACCCTAACAGCAGAGGACCTGTGTTCAAATTTCTTCCTCTGACATCACATATACCATTTTAGTCAAGTCACTTAATTTTCTGGACTTCCATCCCTTCATTTGTCAAATGAGGGGATGAGCTAGATGGCCCTTCCCAACATAAATCTGTGATCCTAAATATTTATTGAGCACATAATATGTGTTTGTTGATTCTGTGTTTGTATCCTGAACACATGGTTTCTGTAAGGAATCTTCCCAGACCATCCCTTTGACTTTTGGTAATCAGATCTTTCCCTAGGGGAAATCTGTCCTGGACACTGGAGTCTTCCCAATAAAATCTAAATATTCCAGCCATCTGAATCACTGACTTCAGCCTCTCATCCCTGCTCACTTAACCACTAAACAATTTGAAGCTCATTGTCCTGCCTTAAGAGGCAATGAGGTGGAATGGATAGAGAATCATTCTTTGCAGCAGGAAGACCTGGATTCAAATCCCATTTCTAACCTATATTGTCTCTGTGGTCACTTAATCTCTCAAACAATAAATTATAAAACAGATGTTGGGCTGTGTTGGTTGAGGGGCTATCTCACTGGGGACTACCTATACCAATGGAATCACTGGTCTGGTTAAAAAAAATTGCCTTTGCCCTAATCTCTAATATCCTGTTCTTCTTTTACTGCCCCTGTTATCATATATCGTGACTGTAAAAGCCTTTGCCTCTTTACCCTCTCTGTCCTCTGCCAAATACTTTTCATTAGGCCAAGATACTTTCTCCACAGTTTATTTTTAAGGAAGAAAATGAATAAACTGTACATCTTGGATCATCAGCTCATAAAAATCTCAAATGCATTATGAAGTACAGGGTGTTCCAAAATGTCTTAGTGCAGTTTTAAGCTCTAGTCTCAGTTGTGCCTTTCTCAGTCAAGGTAAGGGGGGGGGGGAAGAGAAGAAAGATGAGGGACTGAGTTGGAGAACTTCATTGGGGATTGTGACACTAAGATTAAATACCAGCAAGTGTTCTGGACTTTGAAAGAAAAATTCATTCTCCAGAAACAAACTCATGAATTATTTACCTCTTATTGTACCTCTTACTCTAAATATATACTAAATATATAATTTTTTAAAATATATTTTTATTTTATTAACTATTTCCCAATTACATGTAAATTTTTTAAATTCATTTTTAAAATTTTGAGTTCTATATTCTCCTTCCTGCTCTTTACTTCTTGAAAAGGCAAGCAATATGATTTTTTTATACACATGAAGCCATACAAAATTTTTTTTCCACTTTAGTTATATTGCAATATGTCTACACACAAAACAAGAAAAATAGAGTAAGTGAAAAAAGCATACTTCAATCAGCATTGAAAGCTCATCAGTTCTGTGTCAGGAGATGGATACTATTTTTCATCATGGGTTTTTTAGAATTCTATTGGAAATTTTTCTTGATCAGAGTCTTAGATCATTGTCTTGATCATAAGTCATTCACAGTTGGTTGCTGTACAATATTGCTGTTATTGTGTATCATATTTACTGGTTCTGCTCACTTCATTTTGCATCAGTATCTTCCCATGTTCTTCTGGGAAACATCCTGCTTCTTATTTCTTGGAACACAATGATATTTCATCACAATCATATACCACAACTCGTTCAGTTTTTCTCCAATGGATAGGTATTACTTCAATTTCTAATTCTCTGCCACCACAAAAAATAACTGATATAAATATAAATATTACAAATAGTCCCCTTCCCCCTTTTAGATCTCTTTGGGATAGAGATCTATTAGTAATATTGCTGAGTCAAAGAGTATGCACAATTTTATAACTCTTTAGGCATACTTCCAAATTGTTCTCCAGAATGACTGGATCAGTTCACAACTCCATCAACAATGTAATAGAGTTCCATTTTTTCCACATTCCCTCCAGCATTTCTCATTTTGTTTTTCTATAATGTTAGCCAATCTTTTTTTTTTTTTTCATTTTTCTAATCAACTAGAAATTTAGAGCATTTTTTCATGACCATTTTTGGTAGTTCTGATTTTGTCTTCTCAAAACTTTCTGTTCATTTCCTTTGACCATGTATTAATTGGGTATGGCTTTTATTTTTATAAATTTGACCAAGTTCAGTGTATATTTGAGAAATGAGTCCATTATCAGAGAAGATTCCTATGTAATTTTTTCCTAGTTTTCAGTTTTCCTTTTAATTTTGGCTACATTAATTTTGTTTGTGTAAGAACTTAAATTTAAATTATTCATTTTATTCCTGTGATTCTTTTGATCTCTTGATTGAGTATTGATTCTTCTCTTATTCACTAATCTGAAGGCATGTTTTTCCTTGTTCCCCAAATTTGCTAATGATTGATATCATAATTTTATTTTTATGTTAAAATAATTTACCCATTTGACCTGTTCTTGGTACACAATATAAGGTGTCGGTCTATGCCTAGTTTCTTTCAAACTGCTATTCATTTTTACACAAAATACTTCAAAAGAGTTCCCTTGCTGCTTGCAAACTGTGATATAAATAGATGTCTCCTGGAGAAGATTCCTTACCTTGTGGTACTACCCACACAAAAATTCAGGAGATAATGGGTAGTATTCATACCTATTTTTGCAGCCCTTGCCATAGTATTTGGAGGAAGACCTGGAGAAGAGAGATGATCAGGGTTTCATTGGCCACATTTCTCTTGCACCCAGCCCTGAGGAAAAACAGATTTTCCTCCACAGAACCCTGAGAAAGACTACACTCTCCTTTTTGCAACCCTGAGGGAGAACATTTTATATTCATGTAATCCCACAAGAATGTTCATGGACCCCCAAGCTTATAAGGAACAGTGAATAACCTCTAGGATTTACTAATTAATCTTCAACTCTTCCTCATGAAGTCTTCAGCTCTACCACCCAACAACGAAATAAAACTGAAAAAGACCAAGTTTCCAAAGGGCCTATAATTATTCAAGGCCTCCTGATTTCTCCCCTTATTAAAGACAAGAAGAGTTTAAACAGTTGGTTTCTTAAATCTCTGTCAGTAATAGTGACAGGTGTTTCAGGAAAGGATTCCCAGGAGATTTGGACCATTTGGTCAGCTGGATACTGGACAATTATTACAGGAATGAATTTAAACTCCATTGCTTGTTAGGGCCATGCAAAGTTAGGCATAATGTGGTTTACAAAAGGCACAATATGGGTCATAGAAGCTCTTTAGAAGATGCTTCCATACATTTATATATACTGTGTATCAGTTCCTAACTTTCAAACTCTGAAACTATGGCAGGGTGATGTAGTGATCATGACTATGGAAGTTAAAGTATTATCCTCTCAAATAAATCCACATATAGCACTATGTTCAGTTTGAGCACCATTTAAGGAAAATGATTATAACAAGAAGAACTTATAGAGGTAATCAATAAAGTGAAAGGCCTTGAGGTCACATCATATTGAAGGAGTTGAAGATGTTTAATCCAGAAAAGAGAATACTTATGGAGGACTTGAGGCTTTTAAGCATCTGAAGGACTATCACTTGCAAAAGGTATTATGCTTTTAAGAAAGCAGAACTATGAGAAGTGGGCAGAAATTGCACCAAATCAAACTTAGACGTTATTTAAGAGATGACTTCTTAATTTTTTCATCTTGCTTTATTTTTCAATGAACAAACCATTTATCTTCTCTTCCTCTTACCTTTTTCCATGAACACATCCTATTTAATAGAAAAAGAAAGGAAAAAAACCCTTATAACAAATATATGTAGTCAAGTAGAACAAATTCTCACATTTTCTAAGAACAAGGAATATGACTTATTCTGTATTTTTAATGTCAAGAGGTAAGTAGTAAAGATCATCATTGGTCCTCCAGAATCAGGATTGGTCATTACATTGATCAGAGACACCGATTTAAATCTCTCAGAGTTGTTTGTTTTTGAATTGTTCCTCTGGTTCTGTTCATCTCACTGTGTCAGTTGATAAGTGTTCTTAAGTTTCTCTGAATCCCTCCCTTTCCTCTTGGTCAAAAAGTATGCAAAATTTAGTGACATTGGGATAGTACAAATTTCTTTCCAGAAGGGCCAGACTAATTTATAGTTCCACTCATCATACATTATTGTGCTCATTTTTCTACAACCATTTTTTTGTCAACTTTTCCAGTCTACTGGGCGTGAAGTAGAACTTTAGAATTACTTCAATGTGCATTTCTCTAATTATTACTGATAAGGGGAATCTTTTATTTTTGAGGGGGGAAAATGCCTTTTGATTTTTCTGTTTGTGTCAACTTTGTCACTTCAATGTTTTTTGTATAAAAAGTTTGTGAGACATGGGTCCAGTGTCTACCTCTGACATTTGACCTCTCTGAATCTTGGTTTCCTTATCTATAAAATAGGTATATATATATATATATATACACATATACATATACATATACATATACATACTTAGATATATTTGAGTGTCCCAATAATGTATTATTCATATTTATTTTACAGATAAGAAAACTGAGGCTCATTGAGGTTAATATTTATGAACACAAACATTGTATTTGTGTGTGTGTGTATATATTAATATGTAAATTCCAGATACTATATCTTTGAATTATGCTGTAATACTAGGCAGTATGATACAGCTGGGTCCCAATGTGGTCAACTAATGAATAACAATAAGTAGTCACATTATTTGAATTTGTACTATGCATTTCTACTGGGTTAGAACCGATTGTCCCATTTTACATAATTATAACTTCAAATAGTATGAATTTGAATAATTCAAATATTCTTTAAAATTAATTATTTATACTAATCAGATTCTTGCTGAAAAATAGAAAAATAATTAGCTTTTCAGTTAGTTAGATTCAAATCCCAGTTATTCCATTTATTACCTATGTCATCCTGGGGAAGTCAGTCATCCTTTCTGGATTCTGGAAACTTTATTATCTGTAAAATAGAGATGAGGTGGAGATAGGGATGCATTTTGAGATGCATCTCAAAGTCTCTTCCAGCTCCAAATTCAATGATTAGACTTGAAAGCATTTCTCCTAGATGGGCTTCATGGGTATAAGAGTCCTATCCTATCAAAATATTTTTCCAGAATACAACACATACTTTATAAGCATGTATTCTAGAAAAGATACAGAAAAGATATTTAATAAGTAGTTGCTTAGTAAATATTTACTGAGGATGCCCAACAGTTGGGGAATGGCTGAATAAGTTATGGTGTATGAATGTTATGGAATATTATTGTTCTATAAGAAATGACCAGCAGGATGGTTTTAGAGAGACCTGGAAGGACTTACATGAACTGATGCTAAGTGAAGTGAGAAGATAGAGATCATTGTACATGGCAACAAGATTATACAACGATCATTTTTTTTCCTTGAGACAATTGAGGTTAAGTGACTTGCCCAGTATCACACAGCCAGGAAGTGTTAATTGTCTAAGGTCAGATTTGAACTTAGGTCCTCCTGACTTCAGAGCTGGTGCTCTATCCACTGCACCACCTAGTTGCCCCCTTGACAATCAATTCTAATGGATGAGACTCTTTCCAATAATGAGATGATTGAGGACAGTTTCAATGATCTTGTGATGAAGAGAACCATCTACACCCAGGGAGAACTGTGGGGAACTGAGTGTGGGTCTCATTCTTTTTATTGTTGTTCATTTGCATTTTGTTTTCTTATTCATTTTCTTTCCTTTTTGACTTAATCTTTCTTGTGCAGCAAGATAATTGTACAAATATGTTTACATATATTAGATTTAACATATATTTTAACATGTATAACATAAATTGGATTATTTGCCATCTAGGGGAGGGGATGGGGGAAGAAGGGGAAATTTGGAACTCAAGGGTATGCAAGGATCAATGCTTAAAAATTATCCATGCATATGTTTTGCAAATAAAATATTTTAATAACAATTTTTTTAAGATTATATGATAATCAGTTCTGATGGACATGGCTCTCTTCAACAATGAGATGATTCAGGCCAGTTCCAATGATCTTGTGATGATGAAAGCCTTCTATACCCAGAGAGAGGATTATGGTAACTAAGTGAGGAATCACAATATAGCATTTTTACTTTTTGTTATTGTTGCTTGAATTTTGTTTTCTTTCTCTTTTTCTTCCTTTTTGATCAGATTTTTTTCTTGTGCAACAAGATAATATAGGCATATATTTGATTTACATATATTTTGACCATGTTTAACATATATTGGATTACTTGCCATCTAGAGGAGGAGGTTGGGAGAAATGGAGGAAAATTGGAACACAAGATTTTGCAAGGGTCAATGTTGAAAAATTAGCCTTGCATATGTTTTGAAAATAAAAAGCTTCACTTAAAAATAAATAAATATTTACTGAATTAAATTAGTTTTGTGAGGGAAAAGAAAAGAAAAAACATTTTACATTAGGATCAATCTTAGAGCTACAAAGAAGTTTAGAGGTCATCTCATCCAAACCCTTATTTTACAGATAAGGAAACTGAGGCTTAGAGAGATTAAGAGATTTGCAGAAGTTCACACAGATAAATAATCACTAGAGACAGGACTGGAACATAGGTGGTCCAACTCAAGATCCAGTACTCTCCATATCATGGTTCTGCTACTTAGTTATTAATAAGATGACTGGGTTGAAAGATCATTGATATGCAGCAGTGTGTTAGAGCAAGTTCCAAACATTCAGGAGAACTGATTTTTAGAATTTCAATGTGAGCATTGCAGAATGCTCAGAATTACAAATTCTGCAAAATGGGAATTGATTTATTGCTTTGCAAATTGTTCAGACTTGAGAAAGTGATGAAGAAAATATTAATAACTCAGGTTAAAGTTTAGAATGTTGTGGGCACTTTTTCTTTCAGTTGTGAAATGCTTGTCGGCCTGCTCCCATTATTGTATCACTTCTAACCCCAAATCCTATCATTTTAAAAACCAGTACAATTGCTTTAGAGGACACCATTAAGGAGACTCTCTTGCTTGAAACCAAGAAATGGAATTGTGCAATTAAAGAAACCACTTAACAAGAGCTGGAGGCAGGCAAAGAGCTCCTCGGCCGGTCATGGCAACTAGACAGCTTTGGCAAGCACTTTTATTGAGTGAGATGTGATGCTCTAGAATGTCGGCCGCATGTACTCGGAGTCTGTAACACTGCATTCACCAACCTGGCCCTCTCTATTCCCTCTGCCTCCCCCACCCCAGCTCTGGCCTGCACTCTATGGCAGTACAAGAAAGTCTCCAACGGAATGGGATTTCACCTCCTTGACCCCATCGGGGAATGTTTGTAGTTTTTTCATATGTCTCTGCTGGTGCACTTGTGATAACAGGATGGGGGGCCAGCCAGGGGCTTCCTTGAGGCAGATTGCTGAATTTGATTGCCAGATCTCATAGAAATTAAAGAAAAACTCACAACCTTCTCGTCCCCATAACCTTCCAAGCTCCAGAATCTAAAGGCAAAGGACTTAGCAGTTTGGACTCTACATTTCCTTAATTTAGAATATTTTTGCCCTGGTTCAGGTTCTGCCTACCTTTCAAAAAGAGAACATCTGTCATAAGCAGATCAGGGCAGGGACAGCTGTCTGGGGGAGGTATTGAGTTCAGTTCTCAAGGATCCCAGACTTTGTGACCCGCTGGGGATTTCCTACTGGCTGGCCTCTGGACACTGGTGTTTGCTAAGCTTTAGACAAAGATGTGTGTCCCCTCTGGAGAAAGTTGGTCTAGGTTCCAGAGCAAGCTTGGAGGCCCATCTGAATCATCGTTTCCTCCCTAAATCCCACAAAAGGAAATAATGACATGAGCAAATGTATTACTTAGGCAAGGAGTTGTGGGATGAGGAGAAAGCAGGAGGGGTAAAAGGGGAGGTCAATGTGAACAAAAGAACATAGTGTAAAAGAGCCGTGAGTGTTGAGTGAAAGGCCTCCATCTCTCTCTATGCCTCTGTCTCTGCTCATTGCTGTCTCTTGATGTCTCTCTTGAGAACTGAAAGATGCTTCCCTGGCAATTTTGACACTCCACATTTGTGAGGGGAAAATATAAACTCAATTCCTCATCCCAATTACCTCTAACAAATGGCCTACATGGGAGGGTACCTATAGGAAACTGGGCAGATAACTCAAAGAAAAAAATTATACTTTAAATTGACAAATCAGTCCAAACCACTAAGGTTATAACTTATTTTTTTTCTTCCAGCAAACAGTAAAACAGACCTGTTATTGGCAGCTCATTAGCAGTGAGACAGAGGCCGCCCATAACATGACATCAGCCCACCACTTGACCGAAATCTATTATTTCGCCAGAGATTCTTACCCTAAGCCCTCTCCAACCTCAGAGAAGACATCCATGGTGGAGAGTGCGTGGGCATAAATAAGATACAGATTGGAGACTTTTTGATGTGTTTAGCACATTTTTGTTACTTCCTTTAATACCACAGACCTTGCATTCTTCAGACATTAGGAGAACAAAAGACAAGCATGAGTGGGGAAGAAAAGAAATATTTTTTTAAAAATCTGTTCACCTACTTAATATTCTCAATTCCATCCCTTAAAAAGATAGGGAAGAGAAGAACAAATGCCACAGTTGAGTAACTCAGATATAAGAAGTTCCTTCATTAAATCAGTTGTTCTTTAATTCATAATTGAAACTAAATAAAGAGTGACTTATAGGCAGCTGGTTCTAATATTGAGTCCCCACCGCACATGAAAGACACATTTATTCCTGTAGCAGCCTCTCTACCCTTGGGTGTTATCAGCTGAACATGTTTTGAACCTACCTAATGCATTTGAGGTAGCTTGGGTTTATTTTTCTTTCAATAAAATAAATGGTTTTGTAATTAAATTTCTGCACCGACTGTGCTTAATGGTTACATTGACAAGTGCTAATGTATGGCAAGAGAATGAGCTTGAGATGAAACATGTTGTTTTTGAATCTGCAAGCAATTTTGCAGCAGAGCAATCAAAATCCCCATGCCAGGGAAACATTTTCATTAATCTGCTAACTTGGTGCACCCTGCCCACTCAGCAGCGCAAGGACACTCATTCTCCCTGCTCCCCTCCCCGCCTTTTTCTCAAAAAACAAAAATATCATGAAGCGAGCCGTTGTTTGAAACCATTTTGTGGTCTCTGGCAGGCGGGTTTGTGGAAATTCGCTGACTTTACACCGTGAAATGTTGCAGCTGTCTCCGAAGGGCCTGGCTGCCTCCGATGTTTCAATCCTTGGCAATGAGTCAACTTGAAAAATCTCTCTCTCTCTCTCTCTCTCTCTCTCTCTCTCTCTCTCTCTCTCTCTCTCTCTCTCTCTCTCTCTCTCTCTCTCTTTTTCCCTCTTTAGTTAAATTTATTTTTGAATAAATCTTCTCATATAAAATCGAAAGCAACTATTATATATTTAGACCCAGCCTCTAAACCACTTCAAGCCACCTAGAAGTGTGCCCATGACCCCACGTTCCCCCCCCCCCCCGTGTGTGTTTGCAAAGCTTTCATGAATGGAAAAGCAATCAGGAGCACCACTGGCTTTGCTGTCACTTCCATCGGTCACCTTCCACTGGGACATATGAGGAGATGGTCATCTGGTTCTCTCCCCAGCACTCCAAGATGCCAGGCAGCCCACTTATTCTATCTCCCCTACAGTCTCATGTGCTATCTGGCCACTAGGGGGATGCCTTCCCTGGGCAGCCACAAAGTCCAGTGTGGGCTCTAGCCAGGGATGACTTGTAAGAAATGGCCATTCTTTGGCATTTGGGAAACAACTGAGGTTTAGCCTTGGAAGTTTATTCCAAATATATGTCTATGTTTTCCCTTTTTTTGTTACCATGGGAGAGAGTAGCCATACAACAAATACTTGGCAAAGACTCTGTCTCCTTATTCTACAAAGAGGATTTCCTTGTGTGTGGAGGTGGAAGGGGCAATGCTGGCTGAAATCTCTGGGCCACCATTTACAAGATTGTGGTCATAGGCCACCTATTGGGATATACAGTAAATGACTGTTTATGTGGTAGGTATATTGCTAAGGAAGCAGGAAACCCCTTTACACTAAATATCCTTCCCTATTTTCGATGTTTGAAATCCCATAAGGAGACAAAAAATAGCACAGTAGGAAAAAATATCTATTCAGAAGAGTGGGAGACCCTGGGTTCAAATCCCTGAGATAGTGTATTTTCTCTGTCAACCTCTCCATTTCCTCATATATAACGATAATTACACTTGTGCCATTTGAAGGATTATTTTAAAGCACTGTAACTATATGCTAAGGAAAAAGAACCAGTACTTATTGTGCTGCTCTGTGGCCTCTATGTTAAGCACTTAATAAATATAATTTCATTTGATCCTTATAACAACTCTTAGGAAATAGGCATTATTATTGTTGTTCTATTACTCCTATTTTAGACTTGGGAGATAGAGGTGGGCAGATGTTAAGTGATTTGCTTAGTATCTGAACTTAATTTGAATTCAGATCTTCCTGACTCCAGCCTCAGTGCTTTATCCTATTGGACCACCTCAGCTTTCTGTTTTTTGATAGCCACATAATTGGAGAAAAAGTTTGCAATGCAAATGTCTTTAGGAAAGGTGAAAGTGTGACTTAAAACTCAACTATCAAATGATTGATATTAGAATTTTCCTTGAGAGGAGGATTTGCTGGGAAAAGAGGGCAGAAGCAGGAAGAGGGGAAAGAAAAAAGAGGTGGATAGCTTCACAAAACCTCAGAGTGAGAAAGGACTTGAGATCAATGAAATCCTGGACAAAAACAGCTCATTCTGCTTCCGGGACAAGTGAATTTGAAGCCTGAATCTGCTAGCTTTCAAGGTAATCCTTTCCATTTGGGGGCAGTTTTCCCTTATGTGGAACTGAGACCTGGTTCTCTGCAATGTACACCCCCTTCAGGTAGGGGATGGAATGGATAAGAACCCTAGCCTTGGAATCAGCAAAACCTGGATGCAAAACCAGCCCCCAACTTGTGAGACTGGTGGACAAGAAATTAAACTTATTCCTGCCTCAGTTTCTTCATCTATGAAATGAGGATAATATAGTATCTCTCTACCCAGGGCTGTTTTGAGGATGAAAGGAGATATTTGTGAAGTGCTTTACAAACCTTCATACGACTATGATTATCATTTATTATGATTATTACATCTCATCATCATCACATCATCATCAATCTCATCATCATCATCATCATCATCATCTACAGGTGGGAACAAGTCTAATTTCCCTCCCATAACAGAATTCTTCAAATAAGAAGATTCTCCCAGGTTTTCTTTTTTAAAATAAGTGATTCTTGTAAGGGATAATATTTAGTCTCCTCACCAGGCTCTTTGTTCTCCAGATATATGCCAGCTTGTCAATGTCCTTACTAAAATGTGGCCCACTATCCTTGAGATGGAGTCTGGTGGGAGCAGAGTAAGGACTCTCACCTTTCTTGCTTTAAACCCTGTCTCTCTACCGTTCTATAATTGACTAAACGATGAAGAGAATGCAAGATCTCACTGTGCTGATTATTTATCCATTATAGTTGAAAAGAGATGTTTGAGCAGGGAATGGTGGCACATGCCCCTAATCTTGACTCCTGGGGTAGCTGAAGTTGGGAGGTCTCTTGAGCTCATGGCTAGGTTGATTGGTGTCTGCACTAAGGCCAGCATCAGTATGGTGAGACCCCAGAAACAAGGGGTGGAGGGACTCTGGGTGGCCTAAGGAAGATGACCTGGCTGATATCAGAACCAGAACAAATCTTCTGTACTGATGATCAATGGAATTGAATCTGTGAATGCTTTGAGTTTGAGTGAGATGGGGAGACTGAGTCAATTTAGAAAGAAACATTTGAGGCATTATTTTGGCAATAGTGGATAGAACACTGGCCTTGGAGTCAGTAAGGGCACTTACTAGCTTTGTGAGCCTGGGAAAGTTTCTTAACTGGGTTGCCTCTCAAAAAGAAAAAAAAAAAAAAAAAAAAAAAAAGGAAAATCAAAAATATTCAATTCAGCAGAACAGGATGCTGATTTAAAGTGTTCCCCATCTATACATTATTATTATTCAATATTCCTAGAAAGATACAAAATCAGAGATAAATGGATTCAACAGGCTGCTGATCATTAATATCAATTGCACAAAATATTCAACAAAAATACTTGTAAAGGTGATGAAGGAAATGTAGAGACAAGTCTAATTTAAAGAGCAAAGATCTAATTTTCAATACAGTGCTTTCTGATTGGGTAATATGATTGGAATGACTATATTTTTCAATTCCTGATGGCATAGCCATGGCGAGAACAAGTCAGATGCATTGTTAATCTGATCATCGTGCCAATGAATGGTCAGGGTGAAGTGGATAGAGCACTAGATATGGAGTCCAAAGACCTGGGTTTGAATCTTATCTCTTCCACTTACTGTCTGCATGACCTTTGACAGACAAAGCCATCCCTCTAAGCCCCAGTTACCTCATTTATGAGATAATTGGACTAGATGATCTACTAAAATCTCTTTCATTCCCTAACAATGGTCTTAACAAAAAGTTCAGTGATCTTTAGTCCCAAATTATTAGAGAATTACACACATGGACTAAGGTAAGGATAAAATGGTACTGACCTTATCTTCTTTTTTTTTTTTTTTTTTTTTCCTGAGTCTGGGCTTAAGTGACTTGCCCAGGGTCACACAGCTAGGAAGTGTTAAGTGTCTGAGACCAGATTTGAACTTAGGTCCTCCTGAATTCAGGGCTGGTGCTCTAGCCACTGTGCCACCTAGGTGCCCCCAGACCTTATCTTCTAAGTGTTGTTTTCAAGGGCTGGCCAATATAAGATGGTGGGAAAAAGTAATTTTTTTTTCTTTCAGGTTTTCCCACTTCCTTTTAGTCTACCCTTCTCCATCTTCTAGATGATTTCCTCTCACTCTATTCCTACAAGCCCTTTCTTTATGTGGACATCAATTAATGCCATTCTAAAGATTATTTGCCTTTTAATAGAGAGGTTCTAAAGACTGAATTACTTTCAATTCATAAAGGGATATATTTCTAATGGTGGAATTTTAAGGTACTGATGATAAACGATGGAAGGAATATAAGTGGAAAAATGCCTTTCTTATCATTTCTTAAATTTCCTATCATTCCTTAAATCACATCAGTTGAAGATGACACCTTGCATTTGTGATAATCAACTATGATAGACTTAGCTCTTATCAGTGATACAGTGATCCAAGAAAATTCCAATAGGCTTGGGATAGAAAACACTATTTGCATCCAGAGAAAGAACTGTGGAGACTGAATACTGATCAAAGCATACTATTTTCACTTTGTGTGTGTGTTTGTTTCTTCTTTCTCATGGTTTTTCCTTCTTGTGATTTTTCTTTCACAATTTGGATATATGTTTAAAATGATTATGTATAATCTATATCAAATTGTTTGCTGTCTTGGGGGAAGGGAGAGGTAAGGGAGAGAGGAATGGAGTTCAAAATCATACAAAAATGAATGTTGAAAACTATCTTTACATGTAATTGGAATATAAAATATTATTAAGCAATAAAAAGACCATGCCTTGCACATAAGACTGGCTTAAAAATTAGGTCTACTACAAATTCGCTGCTCAGAATTAGAAAAACAAGAAGGGAAAGAATTAGTTACAAATTCCCTAAGTAGCTGATTATTCATTTTATCAGGATATTTAAATATGGTTTAGCATAAATCCATTTTAGAGGAGTTCTGAAATCTTGGAGGCAATTGGGTGGTAAAGTGAATAGGACTCTGGACCTGAAATCAAAAGGACTTCAGTTCAAATTTAGCCTTAGATACTGCTATGATTCTGTGCAAGTTACTTAGCTACTGTCTGTCTCTAACCCTCTCTGCAAAATGAGAATACCTCCCACTATTATAGTGCATATAATAGGCACTACATGAATATTAGTTATTATTATCCAAAAAGCAGAATTTTTATTTGTAATGGATCAAACAACAACAAAATAACCAGACAGTTGGAGAAAGACCAAAATGGGGGGGGGGGGAAATATGGTGGAAGAGGAAGAAGGTTTCAAGGCACCTGAACACCAGGTCTACCCTCTCTAAAGGGCCACTTTTCAGTCTTGCTCATCCCTAGGGCCCAGTTTTCTCATATATAATATAGGGACAATCAGCTCTAAATCTTATGACCTCATATTCAAAAACTCTCCAAACCACAAAATTCCTGGAGTCTTCTCTCTATAGAATTAACATTGTTTCCACTATGGAACATTAGTGCAATCATAGATTGTAGAAGTCATCAAATCCAAGCCCTTTTATTTTACAAAACAGGAAACCAACACCTAAAGTGAAAAAGTAATTAGCCCACAGTCATAAAGGCTGTAAATTGGGATCTGAAACCTGGGATTATGACATCAAATTCAATAATCCTTCTACTGCACCATGTCATTTCTTCTTACTATAAGAGAACTGGGAGGAAAAAAACATTTAAAAATGGAAATCCTAGAAGAAAGTTAAGAGGGAGGAAAATTTCTCCATTAGGATTTTTGTTTGTTGTTTCAAGGATGTATAAATACAGTAGTTTATTTTTTTCTATGTCATTTCCCCTCATTTCTGTACTCCTCAAAAATGAGAGACACCCAGAAATGGTACTTAGCATAAAAAGTGATGTACTTAGACACCGATGATGTTGAAAAAGGTAAGATGTCTGCTTAGTATGCTCCAAATATTTCATCAAGCATTTAACAGTCTCAGCCAATTGGGAGACTCCAATCATATTCAGGACTTACTATTCAAACCTTACTGTGAAATTTTTCAGTTTTCTTTAAAATTGATACAATCTAGCACCTTCTTTTCCATGCATTTATATCCATGTATCCAATGACATACCTTTAAGTTTAATCTGCATTTTTAACATTTTCTTCATCATTTTCTAAAATATAGACATGCAACAAAACAGCAAATCCAGCTATCATTTATATTTTTAGCCAACTTCCTTTTTTTAAATCATCAAACTTTTATTTTTGATTTTTTCTTTCCATTTATATGATTTTAATCATTATATTCTGAAATCTGTCCACAGACTCTTTTAGGGAGGTGGGGATCTATGCACTCCCACCTAAAAACTTCTGCTCTAGTAATATCTAAAAACCTAAATTCTAGTTGTAACTTTTCTCCTTCATCCTTTTTATTTCTTATATTCCTTAACTCTAGATCAGCCATTCTCAAATATTTTTGGTCTTAGGATCCCTTTACATTCTTAAAAATGATTGAAGACCCCAAAGAACCTTGGTATATGTGGGTTTTATCTATTTGATAGTCACACATTTTAAATTAAAATATATTAGTATTATTAGCAAAATAAAAGTTTTGGCCTTGGAGCCCCTCTGAAAGTCCCTAAAGCACATTTTTACAACTGTCACTTTAGGAATTCCTTTATTAATTCAACAAACAATTATTAGACCACATACAAGACATATGCTAAATGGTAAGGGAAACACAAAAATAAATAAGACACAGTGCCTGATTTACGAGATTTATAATCTGACCCTAGAGTAGCCACATATACAAAGAACATCAAAAAAGCCAGACAAAATTTGAAAAGTACCATGAGAGAATAATGGACAAAACATTGGTAAATAATCAGAAGATAAATACCAGTTAACAATAATGTCAGATTTATATAAGGCGTTAAGACTTGCTAAATGCATTCCTTACAACATCTCTAAAGGTAGGGAAAAAATGATTATTGTCCTGATTTTCAGATGAATAAAGCGAATCTCAATGGGATAAAACAATTTTTCCATCTTCACACAAACAGTAGGTACTAATATTTGAACCCAAGTGCCTCCTGACTTTACGTTCCATGACTTTTCCTCCTACCACATAAGCCTCCTTTGAGGAAGGAGTCCAGAAGACAAATCCAGGGAAGACTTCATGATGGCAAATCTCTTAACATCAGCTTGGTTCATTATTTTCTTCTCCCAGAGAGTAATTATCACTGTCTGCCTCTAAAGGACATTTTTTAAACATCTGTGAACTTATAAAAAGGGAAGCCTTTTGACATTTCTAGAAGAAAGGGACCACAAAAAAGAAAATTATGTAATAAGATGTCTAATGGACAAAGTTCTGGACATGGAAGCTGGAAAGAATTAAATCCAAATCCAGCTCAACCATATACTAGCTGTGCATCCATGAGTAAGACATTTAATCTCAATGAGCTTCAGTTTTCATATTTGAAAAAAATAGGCAAAATTCTACCCATAGCAACCACCTCCCCAAGTGCCTGTCAGGTTCAAGTGAAATAATTAATGTAATACATTCTGTAAATGTTAAGATCCTCCTTCAATGGTAGTTATTGTTATGATTATGGAAAAAAAATACTGGGAAATCCCTTGAATCTTTTTGATCTCTCTTGTTAGTATTGTTTCTATCCACTTGGACTGGAGGGCATTGCTAAATAGATTATCCTGGACATCCTAAGCCAAAGTCTTCCCCAGTTTATAGTTTCACAAAATAAACAGTGTCAATCCTGTGATCATCACTGTACTCCCAACTTAGACTGAAAACATTGGTGTCTATTACATTTGCCTGCAGTGATCATTCTTTCCACAAGCTTACTCTCCAAAGATGTAAATTAGGATGATCTTTGATTTGTCATAAATTCTCTTTCAAGCATCGAAGACTTCTCTTATTCTAGTACCAATTCAATCTTGACCCTTTTCCGTTCCTAGTCAAGAACCTGTAGACTCCTATCATACCATCTTTTGGCCTTCATCTTTCTTGACTTATAAGGTCTCAAGATTCTGGTTTCTAAAAGAAAAAACTTTCTATTATTGTTGGTGGAGAGTGTATTATTATTATTATTGCTGTTTAGTGTTTTAAAGTGGTAAAACCATAATGAAAGGATTCTAAAAAATTACTCCATTTCAAAAATGTAAGCCCTTGTACCTTTGCCAAGGATATATATGTTATTTATCTTAATGCAAATGCCCATCTGGCCTTTAAGGCCAGAGCAAAGAATTCATCTTTTTACTTTGTTAAGTGTATCAAATTATTTTATTTACAGCTCTACATAGATATCTGAATGGGACATCAAACAGAACCTGCATATGCAGGCAGATCACAGATTTAAAGCAAGAAAGAATCTTAGGAGTTCACCACTTCTATTTTGTAGAAACAGACTTGCATACAGTCACAGAACTTGTAAACATCTGAAGTAGAATCTGAACTCAGGTATTCCTGACTCCAGGTCCAGTGATCTCCCCATTACTCTATATTGCTCTTATTATTTCATACTTCTCAGATTGGCTAAGATGACAAGAAAAGATAATGACAATTGTTAGAGGGGTGTGGGAAAACTGGGACATATGCATTGTTGGTAGAGTTGTGAAATGATTCTAGAGAGCAATTTGGAACTATGCCCAAAGAGCTTTAAAATTTCATATTCTTTGAATTAGCAGTGCTACTACTGGGTAGTATATTAAAGAGATCATAATGGACTCACATGTGCAAAAATGTTTGTAGCATCCCTTTTTGTAGTGATAAGGAATTAGAAATTGTGTGGATGTTTACCAGTTAGGCTAAATAAATTATGGTATATAAATGTAATGGAATATTATTATCCTATAAAAATGATGAGCAGGCTGACTTCAGAAAAGCCCAGAAAGACTTTCAATAACTGATGTCAAGTGAAGTGAGCAGAACCAAGAGAACATTGTACACAGTAACAACAAAATTATATGATGATCAACTGTGATAGACTTCAAAGCAGTTCCAATAGACTTGAGATAAAAAGTGTCACATGCATTCATTAGAGAACTATGGAGATTAAGTGAGGATCAAAGCATAGTATTTTCACCATTTTGTTGTTGGATTTTGCTTGTTTTTTCTCCTTTTGATCTGATTTTTTAAAAAAGCTTTTTATTTTCAAAACATATGCATGGATAATTTTTCAACATTGACTCTTGCATAGCCTTGTGTTTCAGATTTTCCTCTCTTTCTCCCCATTCCCCTTCCCTAGATGGCAAGCAATCCACTATATATTAAACATATTAAAATACATGTTAAATCCAATATGTGTAAACATTTATCAATTCTCTTGCTGCACAAGAAAAATCAGATCAAAAAGGAAAGTAAGTGAGTAAGAAAACAAAATGCAAGCGAACAACAACAAAAAAGTGAGTCTGTTATGTTGTGGTCCACATTCAGTTCTAACAGTCTTCTTTCTGGGTGTAGATGGCTCTCTTCATCACAAAATCATTGGAACTGGTCTGACTCATCTCATTGTTGAAGAGAGTCATGTCCATCAGAATTGATCATTGTGTAATTTTGATATTGTTATGTACAATGATCTACTGGTTCTGCTCCTTTCACTTAGCATCAGTTCCTATAAATCTCTCCAGGCCTCTAAAATCATCCTGCTGGTCATTTCTTACAGAACAATAATATTCCATGACATTCATATACCATAACGTATTCAGCCATTCTCCAACTGATGGGCATCCACTCAGTTTCCAATTTCTTGCCATTTCAAAGAGGCTGCCACAAACATTTTTGCACATGTGGGTCCTTTCCCTCCTTTGTGATCTCTTTGGGATATAAACCCAATAGAAACACTGCTAGATCAAAGGATATATACAATTTGATAACTTTTTGAGCATAGTTCCAAATTGCTCTCCAGAATGGCTAGATCCGTTCACAATTCCCCCAACAATGTACCAGTGTCCCAGTTTTCCCACATCCTCTCCAACATTCATCATTAGCCAATCTGACAGGCATGTAGTGGTACCTCAGAGTTGTTTAATGGGCATTTCTCTGATCATAGTGATTTAGAGAACCTTTTCATATGTCTAGAAATGGTTCTAATTTCTTCATCTGAAAATTGTCTGTTCAAATCCTTTGACCATTTATCAATTGGAGAATAGCTTGAATTCTTATAAATTTGAGTCAATTATCTATATATTTTAGAAATGAGGCCTTTATCAGAACCCTTAAATGTAAAAATGTTTTACATTTGCAGATCTTGTCTGCATTTGTTTTGTTTGTATTGTTCTATTGTTGGCGGCTCTCTGCAAAAAATTGTATTTTTGATTGAGACAGCAGATCTCCTCCCAGAGAGCAATTGGAAGTTTCTGGAGATGACAGAACATTACATATTGGCACCCAACGAGGGGCAAGGACTTTTGCTTATCCTTACAAGGACTTATTCTGAGCCCCTCAGAGGAGCTAGCCGTGACCTTAGCATTTTGGAGCCCGAACAGGGCTCTAAAGTAGAGCAAGGTCCCAATGAACCTTTTGCGAATTTTATGGGACGTTTGCAAACTACTGTCAAAAGAACTATTGGAGAAAATGCAGCTACAGAAATAATGACCAGACATCTGGCTAAGGAAAATGACAATGAGATTTGCAAAAGAATTATATGGGGACTAGACAAAGATGATTCTTTAGAGGAGATCATAAGACGCTATGCTACAGTAGGAACAAATGCTTTTTACACCCAGACTATGATGAACATGGAAAGACAAGGTCCCTCCTGGCAAGGGACTTGTAGAGAAATTCATCGATGTTTCCAATGTGGAAAAATTGGACATCTAATAGCTCAGTGTAGTTATGGAGATAGAGTGAGAAGACGGAGGGAGAACAAGACCCAATACCCCATATCCAAAATGCAACAGAGGACTCCATTGGGCATCAGAGTGTAGACTAATTCAGGGAAATGGGATGAGGGGTCCAGGTCCAGGGCCCCACGCAAAAAAAGACTTGGGGCATGGTGGCAGCTGAGGTTACACCCAAAGAGCCTTTAGAAGGTCAGGACTCTGATGTGATCTATCAGCCGAAAAGCAATCACATGGAAGAAAGGGATTACCTGATCAATCAGCCAAAAGGCAATCAGATTGCAAAAATGGATCACACATGGGGAGAATACAGGCCTTTTAAACCAACAGGGCTGTGTCCAGGGCAAACAACTCCAATGTAATTGCCAGATGATGAGAAGAGATTTAGAAAGTGGTAAAGAGAAGGAAATTAGATAGATTAACTGCCTGGGGGAGAGGGTTTGCTTGTATTTCTTCAGATGGAGAAGGAATCAGATGGGTGCCAACAAGTCATATTCGCCTTGTCCAACAGAGAGAGACAGAAAAAGAGAAAGACCTCAAAACCAAGGAGAAAATCTAAGAAACATCTGACACTGAAAGAACATGGCTAATAAGAAGACTGTTAAAGAACTTTAAAACCAGCAGGAATCATTGCATTTACTAACACAAGATGAAACTAATGGACAATGGACTTAAGGACATTTATAAATTCTCAATTTATGATTATTTGATCATGTTATTTGTTACATACTTCTAGCATGTATTATGTTACTATGTTACTATGTGTAATCTATGTAATTATGTGTAATGCCTCCCATATTGATGGATTTATGTTTCAAGGTTATGACCACCCTATGTTCTAAATCAAAAGAAAGGGGGAGATGTTAGGTTCTTACTAAGTGCTAATGAGATAATGAGATATTAGGTTCTTACTAGATGCTGAGTCAGTACTTAACAATTCTCTAGTTCCAGCCTTTGGGGGGAGTTTTACCCCTTTGAACTTCTGGGGAGGAGCTTGCATGCTTAGGAGGAGCAAGTTCATTGGTTGAAGTATTTTTTCCCAGAAGCCCCTGAGTTATTCCATGCCCATTCTCTGGGAGGATAAAGGAGGCAACATTGAACAAGGGAGAGAAGTCTCCCCTCTGGGTCAGAGTTGGCAGCTCTCTGCAGGAGGAGGAGTCTGGCCAAGAGATTGAGTTGAGACAGTAGATCTCATCCCAGAGGGCGATCGGCAGTTTCTGGAGATGACAGAACATTACAAATTCTTATCCCAAAAGCTGGGGTTTTGGGGTTTGTCAAATATTAGATTGCTATAGCTATTGATTATTTGCCCTGTGTTGTTCTGATTTTTCTTGAGCAGCATGAGTAATATAGAAATGTGTTTAGAAGAATTGTACATGTTGAACCTATATCAGATTGCTTTCTGTTCTTGGGGAGAAGAGAGGGAAAGAGAAAGGGAGAAAAAATTGGAATACAAAGTTTGCAAACGTGAATGCTGAAAACTATCTTTGAATGTATTTGGAATTTGAATGAATTTGGAAAAATAAAATACTATTAAAAACACCACCATACTGCCTCTTATCAAGGAAGGTAGACTAAGTTGTTGTGTGTGAATGGGTCCAAATCCAGACAAATAGACTAGAAATCAATCACTCACCAAATATTTATTGAACAAATGTGTGCTCCTCTCTGGACTAGGTACTGCAGAGAATATACGAAAAGGAAATATACTCCTTCCTCTTAAGGAGTAAATGGCCTCGCTGGAGAAAGGGGATTAAGACAATATACCTGTATATCAGTTTTTCCTTTTCTCACTTGCTGCCAAAAGTTGGATCCCATGTCTCACTACTGGGTGCTAGGAATAAAGAAAATAAGTGTTCATAGTATCTGATAAGTCATCACACCATCATTAAGCAGTTCATCTTGACAGGCTGGGGTTATATCATTTTTCCTTCCCCCTGATCCCACCAAAAGCTCTCATTCTTAATCAAACCAATCTTCTGAAGTGACAATCAACCTTTCTGTGAGTAGGGAGCCCCATTAGAACCTCAACCTCTACTCTATCCCTTTAATCACTTGATTTTCCATTTACTTTTACAAAAAGGAGGAGTAGTCTGTCTGTACTGGGGACATTCTGGGCAGGAGAAGCAGCCCTAATGAGCATGCTAGTGTACTTTATGTTTTATATAGCAGAACTGATTGAACATCATAATTCATCACTTTTCGTGGCCTTTTTGTCTCTATTAGGCTTCAGTGAAAGAAATTATCCCTGAATGAAGAAGAGAAGGAAGGAATATTGATACACTAGAGTGAGACAGAAAATGGAAAGGGAAGGATGGGCAGAGGAAGGTCAAGTGCTTTGGGAGTAGCTGGGTTGGCATATTTATGACAAGCACTTTCACAACAACTGTGTATCCCAAGGGAGACAAACAAGTTATGTTTGGAGCCAGGCCCCTACAGAACTGTTTTCCATATGGAGGATTTGGAGAAAAATGTCCTCAGAGTCCAAGAGCCATGAGGTCAAGAAGAGTATGGCTACTGATGGATATCTGGACAGCCTCAGTAATTCCTGGTCTGGTTCTTGGGATGTCAAGGTTCACTGAAATGACATGAGAAAATGCATGAGCTTCAGGGACGGGGGAAGGATTATCTCCAGGTATGGAACAAAGTCTCCTCAATAATCCTTGCATATGACAGGTCCAATCCTGTTTCTGTGACTTTGCTCACTGAAATTATCTCCTCTTTCCTTTCTATCTGTCCAAATCCAACTTAACTCCAATCACCTAGGAAGACTGTCCTACCTACTCTAGCCCATACTAATCTTTTCCTTCTCTGACTTCCCATAACATTTATAATGAAATTTCAAAGACTCCAGGGAGGGTTTCCAATTCCTCAAATCCCTCTATTCAATTCAATGAAACTCAACTGTTTAGAATAAAGGGAATAGGAAGGGAGGGAAAAATTTAGAACACAAGATTTGGTAAGGATGAATGTTGAAAATTATCCCAATTGTTTCCCTTAATTATTTTCTTTTTTTTTTTTTTTTTCCTTTTTGCTGAGGCAACTGGGGTTAAGTGGCTTGCCCAAAGTCACACAGCCAGGAAGCGTTAAATGTCTGAGGCCAGATTTGAACTCAAATCCTCCAAACTTCAGGGCTGGTGCTCTATCCACTACACCAACTACCTGCCCCCTTAACTAGTTTCTTAAAAGTGTCTAGATAAAAGTAATTTACTAAGACTTTTTACTATTTTCCCACATTCAGAATCTAAGAATGGATGGATGGATAGATAGATAGACAACAAGAACGACTAACATTTATCAAGATCCTGTACAAATACTATCTCATTTGATCCCCTCAACAGTATTATGAGAGATATTATTACCTTCATTTTGCAGTTGAGGAATGTGATATGAACACTAAGTGGTGTCCAGCATCACATAACTATAAAAACTTGAAAAAAAAAAAAGTCCATAGAATCCAGCACCTCTGTTCTACAGATGAAGCATGTAGAAATCAAGGGACTTGGTCAGATTCACATAACTAATAAGTGTCGAAGGTCCAAGTTCTTTCTTGCTCCAAATCCAACAAGCAATCTATCCACACCTCTCTCTCTCTCTTAAAAATAAAGCAGAACTATCATTAGCACCTAGTGTGGGGGGAGGGAAAATATTCTGTGAATTTTTGTGGTGAACTCCATTTATCCTTCCACCAGGCTCAAGGTAGGGGCTCTTAAATTCTGGTTCCTGTTGGATTCTCCCTGCCTCTGAGTGAAGACACCCATCATATTGCCTTATCTTCAACATCAGTTTCAACTTCAAGTCTGGTTTATTTATCAGAAAATAAGATGACTGATCCCAACTCATCCTTCACAAGTTTGGAAACTTTAAGAAAGGGAAGATGGGAAGAAGATTAAATAATAACTCATGGTTTCTTATTCAGTGTTTCCAAAACAAAAATTCTGCCTTTGACATAGAGATTTCCTCAGTTGTGAAATAAAGCTGAGGAGACTAGCCAAGATAGCTTATTTCAAACAACCTTTTAAGATCTGTTTGGTTGTGTATTGGTGCTATTTTTTCCCCTCAGTGCTACAACACTGAAAACCTTTGATTATTTATAATACCCACTGAGTCCATCCATTTCATTCAGTTTTGCAACATTTTATGATGTGTCTGACTCAGGGAAATGGTGTATCTGGCACTGAGAAGACTCATATTCCTTTATTTTTCCTCTTTAAGATTTTCTTCTCTTTGGCATACACTTTCAAGGGAGTAAGTTTCAGCTGACCATGTGAATTTCTCCACCCTCTGTTCAAATTTGTCCCATCTTCCAGAAGATCCTTTTAATTTACCCAGTACAAATTTGTTTCCCGTGACAGCAAATCTTGTCATGCCCTGGAATTTTTACTGGCAAGAACCATCTCTTCCAGATGAAAGGAATCAAGTCCATCTATTGAGAAGATGATTTCCTCCATTGGCTTTGGAGAGATCTTCTGTGCCCTTCCTAGCTCAGTTTTTAATTTCAGGTGCCATTGGCTGTCTCCCAATAACTTTTTTTTCTTCATGTGATTTTTTTCTTCTATTAAAGCTGATTTCCTGGTGGACCAGAAGGTGTCCCTATTTCATGGTTTGACCCTGAAGAAAATTTTCAAATTTAATCTTCAGGGCTTTTCCTTTGGACATCTTCCCTACTCCAGGCACATTCAAGATGCACCAACCTCTTCTGTGGCAGGGAGGAAATCTTATTGATACAGTTTAACTACTTTTACTATTTGCTAGGATTTTACATATTAGCCTTTTTTGAAAAGCTGTATTTTTCTTAAATAATAGCTCTTGATTTTCAAAATATGTGCAAAAACAATTTTCAACATTTACCATTGCAAAATTTTGTGTTCCAAATTTTTCTCTTTCCCCTCCATAGGAAGTAATCTATGTTAAACATGTACAATTCTTCTATACATATTTCCATATTTATCTTGCTGCACAAGAAAAATCAGATAAAAAAGGAAAAAAATTAGAGATAAAAAAACCCAAGCAAACAATTTCAAAAAGGCAAAAAAACTTAGGTTGTGATTCACATACAGTTCCCATAGTCCTCTCTCTGGATGCAGATGATTCTCTCCATCACAAGTCTGTTGAAATTGGCCTGAATCATCTCATTGTTGAAAAGAGAAAAGTCCATCAGAGTTGATTATCAAATGGTCTTGTTGTTCTGTACAATGCTCTCTTGGTTCTTTGAGTAGCTGCATTTTTAAAAGAGAATAAGGAAAGGAATAAAATATTTTAAGTTTTGTAAAGCATTTTATCTATGTTATCTCATTTAATCCTCACAACAATCTTTTGAGAGAGATTCCATTATAATGTGCATTTTGCATTTAAGGAAATAGAGATCAAGTATTTGCCCAGAGTCACACAGATATTAAGTGTGGATTATGTATGGATTAGAATTCAAATCTTCTTGACTCTGAATCCAACACTTTTTCCACCATGCCAACTAGCTACATCAAACTTAATACATTTCAATGCATTCTCAGTCACAGAACTTTGGCCATCTTTATTCATGATATTTAGGTACAGGAAAGATCCTTCATGGACTCCTCAAATCACACCATTTATTCTTAAGCGACTACTCCATTTATGAAGAAAATAAGCAAGCAGACAAAATTCCCTTTCACTCTCTTTCCCTATTGGTCTTCCTTTCAGTCAATATTTCAGTCAACCAAGTTACCAGATCTAAGTTGTAGATTTTGTTGTATACTGCAATGGCCTTTCTTGGTACTCATGTTGAAATTCCTAGATCATAGTATCATAGATTTAGAGACAGGAGGGACCTGTAGTTGGAAAATTCAACTACCTCATT
This sequence comes from Sminthopsis crassicaudata, assembly GCF_048593235.1. Classification (NCBI taxonomy): domain Eukaryota; kingdom Metazoa; phylum Chordata; class Mammalia; order Dasyuromorphia; family Dasyuridae; genus Sminthopsis; species Sminthopsis crassicaudata. The sequence goes on along the minus strand of NC_133618.1, from coordinate 87,479,821 downwards.
TTTAAAAGATGTTAAGAATTGTCAAAAGACTTGTCCATTCAAACCTAGAATGTATTCAAAATTCAGATACTTTCCATAGTATCATATTTCTTGTGAAGGGAAGAGGTGGAGAAGAAAGGTTGAATTTTGGGGTATCTTCATTCCTGACTTTGCTTGGTGATTATAGAGCTGGCCAGAAGGTCAAAGAGATTATGTCACAAAGCCTAGAATCCAGTTCCCCAACTTTATCCTCTAGCTTTGCAGACTGTAAGCCTCCCAAGAATCCTGGGTTTTCATTTCTAATTGACTGGTCCCCAGAAATCTGCCTTTGGGTGATATATTTTAGGCAGAAATAACAACATTGGTAAATGTTGGAGGCTGTGAAAAGTTGTTTTGGAGAAGACACAGTTGTTATAGAATGCTTTGTCTAAAAGGGACTTTAGAAATCTTCTTGTCCAACCTGTTCATTTCATAGTTGGGAAAACAGAGGTCCTTTCTAATCTCATTCTGAGGATAGGGGTATTTTCATTCTTCCCAGCTTCCTTTACTAATCCGTTACAATTTACCATATAATTACAGAGCTGGAAAAGGACATGGAGGTCCTTGATTTACTTTCTTAATTTTTTTGTTGAAGAAAAATGTTAAGTCCTAGGAGTAAAATTCAATGATCTGGTGGAATTTGAAGCTCAAAGACTAACCCTTAGACCTCCATCTCATTCTACCTCTGTCATCAATCTATTTCTCTCTGAGATGAGTTAGAAATTCTTAATTTAAAACTATCTCTTTCAGGCTTCAAGGAATGGAAGAAGGTAGAGATGATGTAGCCTTTAGCTATAATATTCTGGGTTTGTACAAACCTCATGATTATCCTGTCAACACCACCCATTAATTTACATAATTCAAGCCTATCTTCTTTCGGCTCCAATGCAGTGCCCTGGGCATAATAGGTACTCAATAAACATTAGTGCTAGCAATGATTATGAGAAGAATGGAGAAGTTCAACCTTATTCATCTTCACAAAGTAAATCTCCAGGTAAATTTGCTAATGTTATGCAGCCTAGACTGGTGGCTAGAGTCTTGGACTTGAAGTTTATAAGGCCACTTCTGACAAGTTCAAAGCCCACTCTGACAATGAGTAACTCTGGGGAAAACAGAAGAAGAAAAGGAGGAAGAGTGAGTAGTAGGAGGAAAACAAAGAAGCAGCAGCAATAGTTGTTGTTATAGTGACTAATAATATGTGTGTGTGTATGTATATGTATATGTATATGTATATATAATCCCTCCACCAGGAAGGGATTTCAAAATTCAAATATGAAATGTCTTTTAAGGACTTCACAAATTTTAAAACATTATAATAACAGAATGCACACTATCATAGTATCATAAAGTAGATACCCAATGTTTATTGAATTCAAATGAAAATGATAAATAACCCAAGAAGCATCATCAAGGTCCAAATGTTAAAGCAACCCTTTTGACACCTTTTCAATGTAACTACCTTGCACACTGGATAGAGGACAAGGCTTGAATTCAGGAAAATATGAATTCAAATCCTGTTTTAGACACTTACTAGTTATGTGATTCTGGGCAAGTAACTTAACTACAATGTACCCTCAGTTTCCTTATCTGTAAAATAGGAATAATGATACCTATCTCACAAGGTAGTTGTGAAGATCAAATCAGATAACATGCAAAGTTCTTTACAAAACCTAAAGAACTATATTAATGTTAGTTTTTTTGTTGTTATTGTTGTGTTTTTTTTTTTTTTCAGGAGTATATGTATTTGGTAGAAAAACCAAAAAAAAAAAAAAAAAAAAATGTCAGAAGCTATAAGACAGCAGCATTGAATTTCAGTGTTAAACACTGGAGATTGTTTTATCCATCACTTCTCCTGAAGAAGTTGTCAATAGAAGTTCGTTTACTATCTCTGGCACACAAAAACTAGCCTAGCACACATTGCTTAACTTCTGTCCACAGCATTTAAGGGAGAAAAGTTTTAATTATAGACAGCATGACAGATGTCCAGTCCCTAAGCCTCTTCTTGCCTCACGTTATTTGTTATGAGTCATTTTGGATCACGTCCATTGAAGCACCACTTTTTGCTGGAAGCATCAATCTGTGGTAAGGAGTACATGTTGATGGATGGACATAGGAACCACTGGAGAGATTGGCCACAGGCTTCAGTTCATTCAAAATGAAATGACCTTTCAAATCTTTCTTTGTCAATTTGGTTTCCCTTCATCCCACTCTGAGTCTCCCTCCAACCCCAGGGGAAGAGAGAGGCATCCCAAGATTGCTAAAAAATAAAAAAAAATAAAAAAAACTTGCTTAATTTCTTTTTTTAATTTTTGGATAGATTTTGTTTTTACATAACCTTCATTTTCCACTATATCCCTCACCCTTCCCCACAGAGAGAGTCATTCTTTACAACAAGAAATAAAAAAAGAAAAAGGGAGAAAGATATTTGGCAAAACCAGCCAACACATCAATCAAATCTTATAGTATATGCAGTGTTTCAGACTCAATGTTCTTCACCTTGGAAAATAAAGGATGGAATTGGTCACTTTCCTTACAATGTTTGATTTTAACTTTAGTTTAGTTTTTTTTTTTTTTTTCTATTTATATTGTTGAACTGGTTTTCCTACTAATTGGGTCACTGTTTGCAACTTGGAATAAGGAAGTAAAAATTGTTTGCAAATCTTGTTACCGTACAGACATAAATGTTGCTGAATGATGAGGATCTCATGAAAGGAAGAACATCCACTCAAACTGCAGAGTTGTAAACTTAGAAATTAACAAACAGTACGCAGGAACTTCCTGAGATTTTATAAAGCACTTCAGAGCTCAGATTTTGTAAAAGGAAGCTCTTCATTTGGCCAAAATAAAAATTAGCTCTGCTGTTGGTCAAAAGCTAGAGCCCTTGGCCCTTTGCTTCCCTTGTGAAAAGATTCTCTGCATACAGTGCAATTTAAAATTGTGTGCTGCCTTTTCCTGATGAATTTAGCAGCTGGCTGATGAGAGATAGCAGAAAATAGAGAAAAGAAAGATAATGGAATTCCAATCTCCTTTTATTGATGTGAGAGTTTGGTAGTTTGATTGGGGGTGGGGAAGGTGGGAAGAGACGGAGGGGCCCAATGGAACCAGGTATGTTATCTCTGAATTTTCTGGATTTGGGTATTCTTGGGATTTGAGAAGAATATTTCTTATGCAGGTCAAAAGGAATGGGGAGCCATCCAGCTAAAGAGATTTCATGCTTGACTGCTGGGAAATGGCCAAAATTATGATCTATTTAAGAGAGCAAATTAAAGAAGCAAGTGGACCAGTTTAACTACTCCTCAGGTTTGGTAACTCTGGCTCATGTCTTGGGTAGCTTCTTTATCACAGAAACCTTTTTGGTTCTAGAAATAGCTTACTTTTTAATGGTTAAGTCAGGTTACAGACCATTTATACCAAAGCCCTCATAGCATCACTTTTTGTAATAACAAAGAATTGGAAACAATGTCAGTACCCATAGAGCAAGAAAATATAGCACCAACTGAAGTATGTTAATGTATTGAAACATTATTGTGCAATAAGAAATAGTAAACATGAGAAGACATATGAAGTGATGAAGACAGAAGTAAAAAATAACATGCATGATGAATATAGTGAATATCAAAAGGAAGCCAAGTTCTGGATAATTTTAATAATTAAAAATAATAACTTCAATTTTAATCCTCTGGAGAGAAAAATGAAATATACTTCTCTCAACTTGGTTTATTAGGTTGGTGTTTATGCAAGGGTAAAACATGGCATATGTTGTCAGACAGGACCATGGAGTTAGTTGCTTTTATTTAAGCTGTTCCTTTGTTACAAATGAATATTCAGCACTAGAAGTGGGGGGAGGGAGAAGGTGGAGTCACAGTGGAAATGACTATGATAGGAAAAAAATTAATAAAATTTATTTTTTCCAAAATAATTCATTATAGAAAATAATTTTCATCCACACTACCACCTCTACAGACCACTCATGAAAAAATTTTTCCCCTTTGCTTTCTGATTGTCGATCTGTTTGTCTTTCCCCTTTCCTCCTTTTCCTAGGATATAATCTTCATGGACAGATGAAGCATTTTCTTCTTGGTAGGAATGTGTTTATGCTGTTTGTCAGAAATATAGAAATATAAAATAGAGGAAAACCTTGGATAAACCTGGCCCATTTTTTTATTTCCCTATAGGCTCAAAGTCATAGAGAATCAATCCCATTTTTGAGGATGCACAGAAAGTGAGATTTTGCAATTTTTGTTCATGAGCCATTGCAAAGAGTTTCTTAGCCCTACCCAGGTCTTCTCCCTTTTATGGTCAACCTAAGCCCTTTATTGTACAATTTAAATCCTGTTCTTTTGTTCTGTTGTCAGTAAAATAACCTGCTAAGAAATAAAAGGTCCTTCATCCTTCTCTTCTTAATCTGATTAATCCACAGTTCCTCATTTCTCCTTAGATTTTATTTTCTAATCTCTTGTAACTCTCCCAGGAGTCCTCTCTCAAATAATCTAAAATGATTTTCTCTCTCTCTCTCTCTCTCTCTCTCTCTCTCTCTCTCTCTCTCTCTCTCTCTCTCTCTCTCTCTCTCTCTCTTTTTTTCTCTCTCTCTCTCTCTCTCTCCTCTCTCTTTTTCTCTCTCCTCTCTCTCTCTCCTCTCTCTCTCTCTCTCTCTCTCTCTCTCTCTCTTTTTCTCTCTCTTCTCTCTCTCTCTCTCTCTCTCTCTTTTTCTCTCTCTTCTCTCTCTCTCTCTCTCTCTTTTTCTCTCTCTTCTCTCTCTCTCTCTCTCTCTCTCTCTCTCTCTCTCACTCTCTCTCTCTCTCTCTCTCTCTCTCTCTCTCTCTTCTCTCTCTCCCTCTTCTGTCTTACACCTTTCTTCATTCAACCTATTCCACAAATGTCACTTGGCTCTGCATGCCATTAGACCAATAAATGGGTCCATAAGTATTACATGAGCTTCATCGTTCTTGTTCTTTTCTATAAAAAAAAGACACATATAAACTCCTTCTCCCTCTGGTTATAAGTAAGAATTTGAAACTTCTAAATACATCACTAAAATAACAATAATAATAATCTTGGGGGGAAAAATACCTTATGGCCTTCACTCAACAAAAGCAGACTATAGACGCCTTTCCAAGGTGCTCTGAGTTTCTTGTAAAGAGTTAAGCTGTCATTTGCTGCCAACACAGTGAGCCAACTTGTTGAAGTTGACGAAGTTTTATTAGTTCTGTTTTTCCTATATTCTGCCTTTTTTTCTGAAGACAAATGAGGGGACCCTGCTTAAAAAGCCTGGCTTGCATTTTGGGTTCCTAGACACATAACTCTAATGAATGTGGTTGAGCTCTTTCCACCATACTGATGGGTGTCAGTTTCTTGGACATTATTTGGAAATCTGTAACTCAGAGCAGGCCTGTTGGTGTAGTGGAAAAAACATTGATCTAAGGATCAGGAGATTTGGACTCTTGTCCTGGCTGTGCCATTAATAAGGTACGTGACCTTAGTCAAATCATAACCTCTGGGCTTTGGGCATTTTCAACATGTAAAATGAAGCGATTAGACAGAGATCTTTCAGGCTCGTTTCCAGGTCCAATCTTTCAGGATTCTAGGACTCTAATCTCTCTTTGCACATTAATAGCCACCAAAATACTCAAGTTGCTACAACCAGAGGAAATAACTGTAATTCTGCCTGTTTCATATGCAGTTAAGAGACTCACATTTGGCTTTTCTAGTTTTTAACTATTCAAGATGTGTAGAGCCCCAGCCTCTATACCCAAAGTATGTAAAATCCCTGGGAAATTAATTTTCAAAGTTGATTCTGGGCCAGTAGCAAACTCCAAGCTTTGCTTCCCAAGTCTCAGATTCAGAGTTGTCTAAAGTTCTATTTAAAGTGGTATGGGTGGGTTTTTTTTGCTTCGATTGTTTAAATGACTGAATTTTATGATACTTTAGCATTCATAAGCATTCATGACCTAAACTCTATGATTCAGGAGTGTATGAGACAACAAGCAGAATGGAATAATTTTCCTTTTGATTTTATCATCTAGTTAATGGAAGGTCTCCTCCTCTTATGATTATCCTTATAAATATCTAAATCTAAATCTAAAGATTGAGTAAAAAGAGCAAATACTGTGGAGCAGAAACTATTGCACTCCTGACCTTAAATCCCAATTATTGTGTATCAGTTCACAAATCTTTTCACTTCAGTTGTGTTGCTGATAAAATGGAAGGGACATTTGAGAATTCTACTGATACAAATCCTGATTTCACTATTGTTACGGATATTTCTGATAACATATCATCTTTTAAATTTAGGATTTTCCAACTTAGACAATACATTTTCCATACAGTCTAAAGTTTATTGATCACCATTTTCTTATATGGGATCAGAGATTTAGAATTAAAAGGGAGATCTGAGTTCTTCCAATCAAACTCCTAATTTTACAGATGAGGAAACTGAGGTTTACTGTGGTGAAATGCCTTTCTCGACGTCACACTGGTAGAATAAGTAGCAGCAGCAGAACTCCAATCCTGTACTTCCAATACCTAATCCAGAACTCTCCCCAATACTATGGTGCCTCTCATTGCTTGATTTCTATAGCACTTTTCATTCTCAATTTTTTAAGAGACTTGTGATATGCATTATTAATTTAGCATCTTAGACAGTACCAGTATGGGAAAAGTAACTAGGAAAGAAAACAGAATTGGCAGAATTTAAACAAATCTAAGGCAGCTAGGTGGCACAATGAATAAACATTGGGTTTAAAATCAGGAAGCAAGATCTTTCTGAGTTCAAATCCAGACTCTAAAATTTAGTAGCTATGTGACTCTGGGCAAGTCATTTAATACTGTTTGCCTCAGTTTCTCCTCTGTAAAATGATTAAAGAAGGAAATGTCAAACACGCCAGTGTCTTTATCAAGAAAACCCCAAATGGGGTCATGAAGAGTCAAACAGAAAAAAAAAATTAACAACCAATTTCAGGCCTGGAAAGCAGAGAATGAAACATACTTGCTTCTTATTGATAGAGGGAGAGAATTATAGAGATAGCATACTATCAAACACCAATGTCATAAAGTTATTTGGCTTTCATTAAATGTTTTCCTTTATTAAAGAAGGGAGTTCAATATTGATTATATCTGGAAATTACTGATGTACTAACAAAAGATATCAATAAATCTTATTTTAAAATATTTAAATCCATGTAAGAAATAATTGGCAAATACAATTATAATCAATTGGACCCAAGTAAAGCACTCATAATTAAGTTGCAGGTGAGTGTCATGCCTTTTCTATTTAGCTCCTGGAATTTAATTTAGCCACAGAAGAATTTTTGTCTCCATATTTTTTCTCTCTCAGTGGTTAAGACACTCTCACATACTCCCCCTATCAAGTTTTTAGTCCCCTAGGGATTAAGACAATACTTGGGCTTAATCAAATACTAATTGCTTTATAATATTAGGATACTTAGTGCCTCTCTATGTGTGACTGTAAATTATTCTCTGCAGAAGACTTGAATAAAAATTTTTTAAAAAGGTTCACAGAAAATAAAGATTTGCTTTCTTAAAGACTGCCTTCTACCCGACTTCAAAATATTCAGATAAAGGATGAAAAAAAAAAAAAAAAGAAAAAGAAAAACAAACCCTAGTCAGTCATTCTGATGGTTTTCCTCCACTTAGGCAAGTAACTGCAAACAAGGTGACTGAATTTGTCACTTCTAGGGAGATACTTTTTTCATTGTTTAGAAACAGCCTATATTTTTCCCATGGACAAGCACATCAACATAAGAAATCTTTTTGAAAAGTTTACTTATTTCATTTAACTATAAAAGAGAAAGTGTGAAGTAATATAGCAATACTTAACCAATCTCTTATTATACGCTTTTTTAAATCTATAGAATGTTGTAACTTAACACAGATACAACCAACATAAGGGTGTTATTAAGTGCTACCCCAGAAACACTGAATTACTACCAACGAAATTGAAAGATTTCTTTAGTAGGGAGATTTATTCTGGAAATTCAAGTAACAGCTAAGCAAAATGCATGCAATTTTTCTGTATAAATCTCTCTTAACAGATTGAGGAATAAATCTTTTATTTATTTGTTTGTCCCATTTATTTCTATCTGGAAAACCAGAATTCTTGAATAAAAGGAGAGCCCAGTCCCATCAGGATCTGTAAGTAGACATTTCTTTTCTAAATTCTAAAGGAAGAAACAATACTTTTTTTTTTTTTTTTTTTTTTTTGAGAAATGCCTTTCAAGATATTACATGAAAACTAAGATTCCAATCCAAGGAGCCTGCCGTCTTCCTGACTGTCCCAAAAGCCGAGTTGAGGGCCATGTTTAAACATTCTGTGGTATAACTGCTAGGGAGGATAAAAGATTTCTTGTTGTTATGATTTGAGAATTGTATTTTGGCTCCATTTCCCATGTTCTCTTTCACATTAAGTGAGCTCTGATTTAACCCTTGTTAGGAGATATGTCCTTGACATATTTTTTCCTCTAGAAGGAAGGACACTTGTTCAATCAAGTCTCTGTAGGACTAAGCAGGCCTTGAGGCATTTCTGCCATTGAAAGTTGACCTCCAGTCTCCTTTTCCCATTATTTCCACAAGACTACATGTATTATATAGGCAATGTTATTGAAAGAAATGGGCCCATTTTTGTGCTGACTCAGCATATGGTTTCTCTTTTCCAGATTGCTAAAAACAACTTCCTTGTAGGGGCAATAGCTTCAGAGTAAGCAAAAAGGCAGAGAAATACAGAAGAGCCTTAGTTCCACCTTTCAGACTTGAAGAGTCCCAAAGCATAGTGTGAAATGCCAGAGAAATGTTTCAAGTTTATTTAAATTTTAAAAAAGAAAAAGAAAAGCCTCATGGGGAGTTAAGTCCCAGAAAGTTTCAACTGCTTTTATTTCACAAAAGCAATACACGAAGTTGCATTTATCCCAGATTTGCTTCTCTAAAGACATGGTTTCTTTGTAGCTTTTAAAGTTCTGGACAAAAAAAAAAAAAAAAAATGCAAACCACTAGGCTCCTATTTTATAAGTTATAACTAGAATATATTTGTCTGGATCAAATGTGTATAGTATAAAAGGGAAGTCTGGGTAGCATATGCAACGGTCATAAAAGGGCCTATGGCCCAGGCCAGGTCTGGGTCAGTACAGTTCATTCCCTTCCCCCCACCCATTCATGTCTTGGAGTATTTGGAAATAGGGGTGTGTGATGGCTAAATATACACACTTGGGAACACAACTGTGAGGCAGCATGCCCCTGTTCTGACACGTTTTCTTAGCATTTCTCCTGGTCTCAGGTCCCTTCAGAGACACTTAGCCAGCAAGCTTTGGCATTCAGAGTTCCTGGGCTGCTGCAGATCCGCCAGCTCTGAACTCCAGCTCAGAACAGTAACCTTTCAGTATGTTTTGGTCTTCTGGGTTTTCATCATCTTAGAAGACACTGCCTGCCTTCCCTGACTCCTTAATCAGAGCATTTTGCTGTTTAAGGAGAGCCCTGCAGTTGGCATTCCAGAGCACTGGGACCACCAGCTGAGCTTTAAACAAGTACAGATGTGAAGAGCAGGAGAGACAAGGGGACATTCCTCTTCCCGCCCCATGCCTGAGGCCAAGGAAGGTACAAATATGCTGGAGGCCTGGGCAGCAGGGCACTCAGGAAATCCCATCATGTCCCAAGATTCCCTTGTCTGCTGGGTCTGGAGGATGCCCATTGGGTTGGGGCAAAGAAAGTCTCAAAGAGAGTCATGATTCTTGGGTTCAAGGGCCAAGATTTCTAAGTTTAAAAGCACCCAAAAAGGTCCTAGGAACTGACTCACATCATGTCAAGCAATCTTTCTGTCTATATTTCCTCAAAACGGGCATTATCTATTTCTCTAATGCACTAGTATCTGAACAGAGTGCTGCTTTTTTCAACCCCCTACTTCATAACCTATAATTCCTATCCCTTAAAAGTCCCCCTTTCAAACAGGTAATAAATAAGCAGAACCAAAGAATCCTTTCATTCAGAGATGTAACAAGAAGGTGGCAGCCATTTGATGAAAGGGACAGTAAGGGAGCAGGACAAATGAAATTAACCAAGAATAAGGATTTTCTTCTACCCCACAATCCACTTCATACCTGCACCCTTAGTAAAAATAAATAAACAGAAATACTCAAGCCAGGGGCCAGTCTAGTGTTTGAGAAATGAACTATTAGGTAGGGTGTTGAGGACATAGTTCCAGATCTCAAGAGGTATAGAACCTGAATTTAATTCTCCTAATATCATCAAGCTCCAAGATGGAGAATTCAGTTGCAAATCAATTCCTATTCTTAAGTTTTTGAGCTCTTTGCCTAGAGAGTGGTCCTGGCATCTGCCTGTCGGAACTACTATAGACAAACCTCTCTGCCCATTGTCCGTGGGATGGGTGAATGGAAACAGGGAAACCAATTCTCTCAGCTGTCTCCAGAACAAGAGATTCAGGCCTAGATGGACTTCAGAACCACAGCTTGTCCAGATTACTGACTCTCCATCCTCTCCACCCTAAACCAAATAGCTCTCAGTAGTTTGGTAGAGAGGGAAAGTAAGAACCTGAGTTGGGACAATAGCTTCCTGTTTTTTTTCTTTTCTTTTTTTTTTTTCTTTTCTGGAAAGTCACCATATAAACAGACCATCTCCCTGTCCCCACCTGCTCTCCACTTCTGCCACCCTTCTTAGAGACTCCAACTGTAAGGGATACTTCAGGGATTCCTGGGAAAATCCTAGCATGTGATCCATGTGCTATCCATGTGCATAAGAAGCTGGGGCTTCTTAATCTCTAATCCCCAAATCTCCTAGTGTCCCCTTCTGGGTCAGCCCCAATTCTTCTATTTTGATCCTGAGACAGGGATGAAAGAATGAAGGGCCCTCTTCTCCATCCCCATGGCACGATGTAGAAAAAAAAAAAATTAAGGACCAAGTCCTACTGCTGACTTAGCAATTTAGCGTGACAGGTGCTTTTAAACAAGCAACTTGGGGCCTCGGTTTCCCTTTATGTAAAATGACTAAACTAGATAACTGTATGCGTTGATTAGATAACCCCTTTAGTTCCTTTCAATTCTAAATTCTATGGATCTATGAGCCACCTTTTTCTTCTATAACAACCCATAGCCCCTTCTCTCCAACCCTTAAACCTCCCCGGTAACTAACTTGTCACCCAAGCAACAACCTAAGAACTTTCTTCTGTCACTCTGGGACCCTTTCTGGCTTCAGTTATCCATACCTGCACACACACATACTACATCCCCATTAGAAGTTCCTTCTCCCCGTTCACATATACCTTCATCTCAAAACGTCCGAGCGCCGGCTCCCGAGCCTGGCTCCCCTTTTTAAAGAAAAGGAAACAGCATGAAAATGGGCTGGGTAGCTCAGCGAGGCAGGAAGGCTACACCTAACCCTATGATCTGTTCCTCCTCCACAGATCCGGCCCTTTTCCTCCTTTTTTCTATCATCGGAAACCCGCCTGCGTTTGAGCTTTTTTTCCTGTCATCTCAGCGAGCCGGGGACCCCAGCAGCCCCCCTCAATCCCGCTGATAGCGTAGCGCGGCCTCCTCCTCTGAGAGGCGGCAGGGATGGGAGGAGGGAGCTCGAGAGCATCTCGGCGGCCCACACGGGAACCAGCGGAGGCGCAGCCGGGGAATCGCCCAGTCTACCTGGAAGTCTCAAGCCGCGGGAGGAACGAACTCCTTGGTGCCGATCTGCTCTCTGAGTATAGAGGTGGAAAGAGGAGCTCTCTCGGCGCGGGAGGACGAGAAGACGAGCAGGGCTGTAAATCTCTGGTGACCATGCCCTCCTGTCCCTGTCGCTCCCAGGAAAAGTGTGCGCTCTGAGCCGCCGACTGGAGAAGAGAGAATGAGAGCGCGCACGAGTTCGGGACAGGTAGGCGGGCAGGGTGGCCGGCGGCAGCGGAGGAGAGGAGATGCTGGGCTAAAGAGGCTCGCAGCCCCTTGTCGGGCCTGGAGGAGCCGGCTGGAGGGTGCCGTGCCACCTGGGCGGGGAGAGGAAGGGCAAGGTCCCCGCGCTGCACCCCTGCTGAACAGCTAGCACCTGCAGCCTTCCAGCGCGCAGTCCGGGAAGCCGGGAGCTCATTCCCACCCCTGGGTTCATGGTAGGGTCAGGGCCACAAACAAAGGCCAGACAGCTCAGCCCTCGGCGCCGAACAGTTGTGGGAGGGGGTGTTTAAACACCCTCAGCAGCACCCAGTACCTTTCCAAGAGAGCTGTTACTTCTGAGTCTGGGAGTTCTCTTCTGGGGTGGACGCTAACTGTGGACTCCGGGGAAGCTTGAAGGTTATTTTCTGACTCTCTCCTATTACTGTTTAGAACCCCATTAGACAGTACATTCAGACATGCCCCCTATGTGCGTGGACTTCTCTAAGGACCTAATTCAAAAGCAGAAACTGGAAGAAAAAAAAAGAAAAGAAAAGAATGTATCGAGCTAGATTTTGTTAGGGGTATAACGACACAATAGCAGAGAGAACAAGAAATTATACTGCCAGCAATAGGGCCTACGTACATTAGATTAGCAAAATTAACGAGTTTTCCTATTTGTGTTTCTTTTTTAAATTTAAAGCATTGTTTGGCTGAACAGATGTCCCTGCAGCAAACCAATCCAGATAATTTAGTTATCCTCCTAACGAATTCTTTAAATCACCCCCCAGACCAGGATTTAGAATAGTTCTGGATCCATGAGGACGCACCATATTTTGGTGAGTTGCTAGGTCTCTGTACAAATAATTATATTTTGATTTTTTTAAAATCATGTATCTATAGACATCACTCACTGCAAAATTCATCTGTCCTTTCATGAGAAAATCTCAGCTGCTATTCCTCAACATGGAGAGACACAAGCAACAAAATGGATCATCTTTTTAAAGTTAAAGTTTGTTTTTTAAAGGGGGTTGCCCCATAGACAGAAGGAAGTTTTGCAAAGAATTCTGATGATCAGAAGAGAGTATAAGTGGTCACTGACAGCCCAATTTAATCTCAACAAATTTTTTCTTGATTTTTACATCACCAAAATTTATAACCCGTGCTTAAAGAGAATAAGATATCTTGATGGGGAACTGAACTATCCATGTGTAATTTTCTTAAGTCTGAAACTGAGAAGATAGGAAAAATCTGACACTTCATTAGGTGATAGACGCTGAAAAACCATTACTACAGTGGGCTATGGCCCCAGATTTATTGTGAACTAAGTAAGACATGCATAAATGTGCCATCAGTGAATAGCATTTGTTCTTTGTAGCTATCTCATCAATGGCATCAACTACCTCAAAGATTTTTATTTTCTTTTTTACAAATAGACAATTAGTGAACTGATTTCTCAAGTCTCCCACTTTCTCCTCACTCCCTTTTAGTGGTTAGTTACTAAATTCCCTATTTAATTTGTGGGCAAAATAATGTGTAATGATTTTTAATCAGCTTCATGTATAAGTGGTTGTCAAAAATGGGGTACAGGGTTTCCTAATTACTTTCGGTAAATGGCTAGAACCCAAAGCCAAAGTATACATAACTAGCTGCCTTTAAATTACAATAAAGGGTAGAATTTACAAAATCAAAGCAATCTCATGTGTGAAGTGGACTATGTCATTTACTTAGTTTTCCAGCCCCCGATGAACAGTTTTTCTCCACCTAATTAAACACATTCTGTGACATTCTGGAGCTATATTTTGTTTTATGTAACTAGAATTCCTTGCCAGATTTTAAAGAAAAGAGCAAATATATATTCACCTAAGTCCCTAAATATTCTTTCATTTGGATCCAATCATAAGGCGCTAATGCCTCCTTCCAGAAAGCTACCCATAGAGACTCTTTTTGAATACAATTATATAGATCAGTAGTTAGTTTGTTTTAAAATGACTAGAGACTAGACATATAAATTTCCTGGGATTAAGAAAAAGACTGTAAATCTATCCTATGCAACTGGTTTGCCATTTTTTTTTAATGTGAGATAAATTATAGTGCGTAAAAATCCCCCACATCTAGTTTATTATAAGGGAATCATTTTCTTTGCTGCCAGAGAGGTCCATAATGGTGAATTTTATTGTAGTTTAGATACTTGTTAAATCTGGGTGATTAAACAAACACCTTTAGACTATATCCCTTGAGAATTCCTCTTCTTCCTCACAATAATCTACTATTGAGAAATATATATATATATATATATATATATATATATATATATATATATATATATATATATATATATATATATATTTAAACACACATTTGCTGGAATCAATTGTGAGCACAGCTAAGAATCTCCCCCAAATAATTATGTACCAAACAAAAAATTAAAGATTTAAAATCTGGGGGGAGCATCTAAAAATGCTTCCTGTCAGCACATAGAGAATAATCCAAACCAAAATCATGTTTCTGCCGTTACTTTTTGCTGCACTGTCTGTTTTGTGCTGTCTGCCCTCTGCAAGGAAGCTAGAACCAGTTAGTGACCAGCTTTGCACAATCACATGTGCATGTAGTTTTCAGTTTGTTTATTAGAAGCCTTCAGTTAGTCTTTTTCTCTTTTTTTTTTTCCTTAAGAAAGAAAACCTTAAGCTAAGATAAAATGCATGAGAATCTATATGTTTATTAATTGGGGAATTTAACTTATCTCCCCTTTGCTATTCATCTGAAATTAATTAAGTGTGTAGAATTACAAGGTGGGTGTATCCAAGCCAGCAGGCCTGGCTCTGGCTAATCAAAAGGGCATTTGTTGAATGAACACAATTTAGTTAAGGTTAATCCAGTGAAGAGGATACCTCCCTGGTCTTAATTACTCTAGGTGATAGATTGTGAACTGAGAAAGTAGGAAGGAAGGGAAATTCTGTCCTACTGAATACCAGGATTTTCTAATTTAATTTAGCCCTCTGTTTTCACAGAAGCAAACAGTTTCCAGCCAGAGAGACCGAAGACCTTTTGAGTCCTCTTTTATTCAAGGTGGGGAAGGGAGGGAGGGAGGGAAAAATGGTATGAAAGAAAATAAAAGCTGGGAGAGCTTGAAAGTTTCAAAAATGCAGAAAGGAACTTGTTATTTATAGACATGTCAATTTGTTGATTTGATCTTAGCTCACTCAGTGAGCCTTTTATAACTTCTTGCCCTTGACTAGCTGACTGCTCAGTCCTCAGCTTTTGCATGCCCGAGGTCTGCAGAAATAAATGAGCAAAGTCCATATGCCTCTAGAACTGGATGGCTGAAACAGCTGCATCTGAAAAGTGGGACACTAATATGTAGTATTAAATTATACTGAAAAGATGTTTAAAATTATGGAGAGATTGCAATGAGATTGTAAGCAGATACATCACTGGAGGTGTGGTCCTTGTAAAGAATAACCGTAAGAGAGAATATGCATTAAAACCTACTTATCAGCTTTTAAATATTATTAGTACATTATTAATAAAGTCATTTCTAAATAACTAAATCAGCCTTTACAAAATTGTATCTACAAACAAGTGCTTGAGATCTTTACTTTCCATCAGGATCCTTTAGGCAGACTCTATAAAAATAAGCTATTTCAAATTCAATGTCTTCAGTTTTTTTGTTTTCCCCATCCCTGAAAACAATAATTGTATTTCCTTATTTATTTGTGTTCCCATCCAAAGAACATCTGAACAATTTGTTTTCTCTATATGTAAGAACCAGAAAAAATTATCAAGTGCTTTGCCCTATTTTTCAGCCTCCTGATATATTTCTGCTCAAGTAGGGGTTTCTGTTTCTGATTTATTAACATTTGATCCCCTGGTTTCCTGCCATTGATCAAGCCTAATACTTAGCTCAGTTGATGAGTTTTATATGAAATCTGATATTTCAGGAAGAGGGGAGAGTTAGTACCAATTTTTAATATTTCTATCCTAAGTCTTTTAGGAGTCTAGCACTCATAGAAGCCACCCAGCAAAAGCAGGCATTCTTTTTTTTTTTTTTTTAACCATATTTCCCTGACATACAAAGTTTGTGTAAGTGAAACATTTTTCAATAGAACAGATGTCTGGGCAGTGTCATTCATTTCCTACAAACTATAGGCACATTTACACACTACTGCCCAAACATGGTTTCTCCCTACTACTGACCAGCTGTTTACCATGCAATCTTTAGTTAAGACACGGTCAATAAGGTCAACTCCCTGCGAACATCTGTATTTGATCAGTTTGCACAAAATGGGCACCTTCCTAATTCCTGGTTATCCCCAAAGTCCCTTAAGAGCCAACAGTGATAATAGTTGATTCTCCACTACTGTCTAACATTTCCTTCTAGAAACCTTGTCTTCTTTCACCTCTCCAAAGTGCCACTCTCAAATCCCGTGTTGACGAACTGAGCTGAATGGGGTTTGTAGGCACTAATCCTGCAAATGGATGATTAAACTATTGGGTAATTCTAACTTCCTGCTCCTCTGGAAAGAGTCTGTCATGATGTTTCTCTAATCATTGTAAAAATATGGGCAATCGTTTTTTTGTTGTTGTTGTTATCTTGTTAATTTATTGGAGCAGCAAGACAGGGTAATAAATAAAACAACAACAAAGTCAATGTCAAAGTGTTGACAAGATTTCGCCCCTCTTCAGAACATGGGTGTGGTAATTTTGGCTTCTATGATGTTGCCACACTCCTGGATTGCAGACAAATAGAGGAGTATTTGACAAAGTTTACCCAGTTCTTTTTTGGCCAAAGACTTTACATCAGGGTCATTAACAAGTAATCCAGGTACTGTTGATCCTGCAAAGAACAAAGTGAAAAACCTCTTCTTTTTGAAAAGGTAGTCACCACTTTGGAAAGTTCTCTGGGACAATCTGATAGTCACAAGATTTTAAATTAATATGCAGAATCCATAATTTTAATCACCCAAATACATATATCACATAATTTTATATACTATATAATACCTTTTAAAGCTGAAGACAAGTTTGTTTAAGCATTCATTTCAGTGCAAACTTTGAAATTAAAAGTTTGTTTCCCATTAGGAAATATAAAAGATATTAAATCTTGTCTTATCAATCTCAAAGGAATGGGCATCCTATCAAAAGGTAATTTACAACTATCAATCTTCTCAGAGAGTTGTCATGGGGGAAGCACTTTGTAAATAAGCATGAGTGGTTATGACAGCAGTAAGCAACAAATATTTCCAGTGAACTGCTTACAAAAATCTGTTCACAGATTAAAAAGAATACACAAATCTAACTGCTCTTCACACTTAAAGCTGCTGTTATGGATGATGACTGCTATTACTGTGAGTAACTGAAGCTGAAAAAAATAAATCAATACATGTTGAGTGTTAAATGAGAGAGGCAGCCTAGTAATGGAAAGAGAACTGGGCTCAATGTCAAAAGAGATCTGAATCCAAATCCCCTCTATGATACCTACGAGCCGTGTGACCCTGCTTTGAGTCTTGGGCTCCTCATCTGTCAAATGGAAGTAATAATAACTGTCCTGCCTGCTTCGATGTGTTAGCATGAGGCTACTGTAAGATAACATAAAGCAATTCAAAAAATTTAAAGTGCTATGAAAGTTCTGGGTATTATTTTTTATGTAAATAACTAGATTTTTTATCTCTTTTATGGAAATCATAAGAGATAAATAAGTAATGGTGGGGGGAGGGAGAATGGCTAATAAGCCTCAAAGATCTCTTGATCTAGTTAGAGAGGATATATGAAAAGTTGAGTAACAATGTTTCAGTACTTCTGGGACCTCTGATTTCACTGAAAGAGAGAAACCTTTCCCCAACTAAATATAAACTTTTTACAACTAAGTAGGCAATCTTCAAAAGTTGCTGTGGAAAAAAAAATGCATTCTATGTGCAATTCTTTGGCTATTCTAGTAATAATCCTCTCTATACTTAGTCTAGTTTTCAGATGCCAGACATACAGTCCCTTCAGGATCACACTCCAAGCCTTTCTAATTTGATGCAAGCTATTAGATCTTGTGTTTTTCTGCTGAAGTCTTTGAGAATTTAGTCATCACCCCATCCTAATAAGGCATCTGAGCTTTGGTAGACACTAACAATAAATCCCAATCCTGGGAGAATAGTTCCTGATGAGTTGTTTGACACATATATAGGTTAAATAGCATGATGAGGCCCTAGCTTTGAAGCTAAAATGCATCTTGCCTAGGATTAAGCAAATAATAAGTGTCAGAGATTTGAATTCAGAAAACAACAATAATAATAGCCAACAATTATATAAGGTTTGCAAAGCACTTTAGATTATCTCATTTTATCTTCAACAATAATTCCGAGAGGCAGCTGCTAAAAAAAAAAAAAAAATTATAGATTATCCATCTGTCAAAATGACAATTTTACAGATGAGGAAACTGAGGCAGGCAACATCAATAAGTACATTTGAACTCAATTTCTTTACTCCAAGTCTGGTGCTCTATCTTCACCGCAGCTACCACCTTGCTGCCTCTAAATGAAGATTCAAAAATCAAGATCCAGCACACTATCCACTGTGCCACATGGCCTCACATACTAATTTATTTTCTGGCTAGATCTGTGATTTAATTAGTTTCAGGAGCTCTCAGTGAAGAACTTCTATCTCTGCTGATTGACACCTTCCTTATGGATTTGGGGCCTTTTTTGGGAGATTAAGTGATTTGCCCGTGGAGCATGTGCCAGAGGCAGGACTTAAACCTTTTTTAATAGCTAGGTGGCCCAGCGAATAGAGCGCAGGACTTGGAGTCCAGAAGAACCGAATTCTAATTCCGCCTCGCCTTCGCCAGCTGGATGACCCCGGGCAGTTTTCTCATTGTAAAATCTGGATAATAATAGCACGGGATTCTTGGGAAGATCAGAATGACAGCCTATGGAAAGCACTTGGCAAACCTTAAAACACTACGTAAAGACTAGCTGTTATTAATATTAAATCTAGGTCTTCCCATCGGGAAGGCTGCTCCTCTGCACCCTCACAATAACACAAGATCGAATGAATGTTACAAACAACAAAATACAGATGAACTACCTTTCTCTCCCCCCCCCTTCCCCCTTCTTCTCGCCCCCTCCCTTTGACGTCCACGTTCCCCCCGGGAACTCTTTGCATTGGCGAGGAAGCCTCTCTATTCATTGAAACTTGAAAGAGACGCGATGGTTTGCCACGGGGCGCTCCAATGCACGGACAACCCTGCCTTTCTCTGGGATCTCAGTTTGTTGACACCTCCCCTCCCTGTCATTTGCCGCTGGGCCACATGTGGCTTCTCTGTGTGACTGGATGCTTCTCCAGCATCTCCGGCCTCATCCCCGCAGTTGCAGTAGGTGACCTGATCTCGCCCTGCCGCTTGCAACGGAGCCAGACTTGTCTCTTGTCCTTTCTTGCCACGTGTCCAGGCCGAAGGGTTAGGTCGGGATGTCTTCCTTTTGCTTTGGTTAAATCAAAAAATAAATGAGTTACTTGAAATGCTTAGCAAGCTGCTTCTTTAATTGTCTTGCCTTTCTCGGATCTCCTGCTTATTCACAAACATATCACAATTAGCCAATGATGGAGATTTGACGTGATTCACCCTGGCTATTTTTTTTTCCATCAACAAAAATGAACAAACTACCCTTGTCAAGAGACAGTTTTTTCCACCCCTGAGGGATTAACTTTTAAAAGTCACTCAGTATGTGGAGAAACCTCTCTTGGCAGTAAAGCTAATTCTTGCTCCCAGACTTAGGCATTCTGGAAAACTTCATCTGCTTACATAGTTTTAACAACTGTCTTTGTGCTGTTGACTCAAATATATTTCCCCACTCAGATTCTCTCCTCCTGTCAAGTTCTATGTCTCTAGCTGTGTCTTTCTCTCACAGAGCCACAGTTAGTGCAGGACAAATAGTGCTTTGTCCCAGAGTATTGACTGGATTTGGGGAGTGAGGGCCTGGTTGTCTCCCTCTCTTACTAAAAGGGGGTGGGAGGAGGAGAGGAAGAACCTTTCCTTCTTTGGAGTTTTCTCTTTTCTTGTGCAGCTACCTCAAGGAAATCAGAAACCTGCCATTCAGATAGCTCGAATTTATAGAATGCTTTAAGGTATGTAATGCTATGAAAACTGGTCAAAAAAACCCCACAAAACAAAAACAAAAAAAGCCTGGGTAAACTCAGTCAAGTACTCCTCTATTTGCAATCCAGGAGTGTGGCAACATTAATGGAAGCCAAAATTACCACACCCATGTTCTGAAGTAGGGTGAAAACTTGTCAACACTTTCACATTGACTTTGTTGTTGGGTTTTATTTATTATACTGCATTGCTACTCCAGTTAATGTTAATTAACAGGACATTCAAAAAAGGGTTGCCCATATTTTAACAATGATTAGAGTAACATCAGGACAGACTCTTTCCAGAGGGGCAGGAAGTTGGAATTTCCAAACCGTTTAATAATCCATTTGTTGGATTAGTGACTGCAAATTGACTCAACTCAGTTCATCAGCATAGGGATTGAGAGTGGGCACTTTGAGATCATGAAAGAATCCAAGGTTTCAAGAAGGAAGTGTTAGACTCCACTCAGAGGTGGAGAATCAGCTGTTATCATTGTTGGCTCTTCAGGAATTGATAACAATGACAGCGACAATGAAAAACAACATCATAGAGTAAATAGAGAGCTGGCCTTGGAGCTTGGAAAATATAAGTCCCAAAGCCTATCTCTGACACACCCTGGCTATGTGACCCTGATTTTAACTTTTCTGATTCCAGGCAACTCTCTTTAAGTTACAAATATGTGTGTAAAGAACATTTCCTCACTAGGACCTCAATAAAATCACAGGTCCAGTACATATCCTTCAATATCAAGCAACCTTGTTTTGGAGAAATATTAGAGGATAGGAATGAGGTATACAGGAGGTTATGGAGAGGATTGGGAAGTGATGTCATGTCACTAAAAAAATAAAATAAAACAAAATCAGGATTTGAAAATACAAGAACAAGTTGGGAATCACCATCTTGGAGAAAGTGACCAAAAGCTATACTATCACTTCTCTCCCCTCTATGACCTTTTTCATTTTTATAAATATATCTAGAGCATCAAGAGTAGGTGCTGAGCAAGAATGAAATTCCTTTGAGGGGTCATGAATGGAGAAAAAGGGGTCTTTGAGTCTTTTGGATTTAGTACATTATCTGAGAGAAACAGGGAAGAAGCCACCTTAATGCTTTCTCCATCCTACAACATTCCTCTATAAATGAAACTGCCAAGGAAAGCACATCAGTGTTGTGGAGATGAAATGTGATCAGGAAAACTAAGAGCAGTGGTTTAGCTTGTAGAAGCAATCAATCAATTAATGTGCTAGGCACTGTGTTAAGTGCTGAAAATACAAAATGAAGCAAAAGATGGTACCTATCTTCAAGGAGTTTATTTAATGGGAGGGGGCAGCAACAAGCAAACAAATACCAGATTACATACCAGCTTAAATGCCAGATAAATAGGAAATAATTAGTAGAGAGGCAGCACTAGAATTGAGGCAGGGTAGAAAAGGCTTCCTGTACAGGGGTTCTCAAACTACGGCTTTTGGGCCAGATGTTTATGCGGCCTGCTGGGGTATGGCAAATGGGCTGAGGGGTGGAGACAAAGCGTGAGTTTTTGTTTTTACTACAGTCCTGGCCCTCCAACAGTCTGAGGGCCAGTGAACTGGCCCCCTATTTAAAAACTTTGAGGACCACTGCATAGAAAATGGGATTTTAGTTGGGACTTATCCAAATGCAGGAGCATGGCCTGAGGGGGGTTATCTCAAATCCCCCTCAAAGAAGAGAGCCCATATCTTCTTGGTGTCTGGATATCCCCTAAACTTACAGCTATATGGAGAAGAGATATATTTGAGAAAGAAAACATATAGGATAACTTTAAGGGTGAAGTGGTGAAAGAACTAGACCTAGAATCAGGAAGTTCAAATCTAGCCTAAATTGTAGCTGTGTGACCATGAGCAAGTCAACTTTATCTCTGCCTCAGTTTCTTCATATGTATAATGGTGGTATTATGGGCATTTAACATCCTCCTCCAAGGTTGCTGTGAGAATCAAATGAAATAATAATTGCAAGTATGATTATGATTATGATTATTATTATTATTATTATTTTGCCTATCATGTCGTTCTGGAGCAGCCTATATAATCAATTGAGATCTCAAGAGTTTTATTCTTTTCTCTCTGTAGCTTGTTAGTCTAAGGTAGGTGGAGATTCAAATCCTGAAGTACTTTTAAAATCCTAAAATGGTTGAATTGGAGGCTGCCTTTGATATTACCTTGTACAATCCCCAATGTACATATGAGAAAATAAAGATTACAAAGACAGTACTGCCAAATTACCAAGATTAGGTGCATATTCACCAGCCGCTTTCAAGCATTTGGCTGACCGTGAGATTTTTGTTGCTATATATGGAGATGCCGAAAAAAATATTCCGAGCTAAAACACTTAGGTCAATGGCTGTGTTGATGCAGCCTCTTTACTTCCAAGGAGTTGTCCCCTATCTACTATGGTCAGACTCCCTTCTGGAGTATTGTGTTCAGTCCTGGGTACTACTTTTTACTAGGAACAATGATTAAATGAAAAACATTCAAAGCATGGTCACCAGGATGGTGACAGACATTAAGGATTGGCATATGAAAATCAACAAGAGGTACTTGGGATGTTCACCTTAGTACAGAGTATACTGGGGACAGTGTGGGAAAGGCTGAAAAGTTTTATTCCTACAAAACAACTGTCTTTAAGTCTTTTAAGATCTGTCATTTTAAATTGGGATTAGGCTTTCTCTGTTTGGCTCTAGAGAGCAAGAGTAGGCGTAATAGTTGGAAGCTTTAGAGTCAAATGTTGGATTGGTACAAGGAAAACCTTTTTAACATTTAGAGTTGGCCAAAAAGTGGAATGGGCTGACACGGGGGACTGGTGGTTCTCCTCATTGTAATTCTTTAAGCAGGGACTGGATGTAGTGGGGTTTGTGATGAGGGATGAGTTAGCATGTACCAAGCTAGAGAAGTCATAGAAGGGACTTTGGAGGTCTTTCTGATTTTGTAATGCTCTGATTTCCTCATTATGGAAGGCTATACAGGCATCAATTAACTGACCCAATCTCTACAAAATTATGGGTCCAATGAGATGGTGCTTTGATATCCTCTTAGTGCCTCTTTCATCTTCCCCTTCCTTGTGCCCTTGGTTTCTCAAGGTCACCTCTACCTCTACCTTTAGGTCCCTCTCTTGATCTGTACTAATTGTTAAATAATCTTTTCTGAAGTATGAGCTAATAAAAAGTTTTCAGTTATTCTTTCCCAGTAGTGTGGCCATGTTAATAGGAAAAACTAAAAGATTAACAAATCCTTAGAATGCCAAATAATAACCTTAATGATATGGTTTAGACACCTCAGCAGACAAACTCATGTGGGAAAAATTTTTTGGAGGATGGGGTGGGTAGTGTCTTACCAGTGTAACAGCTTTTGGGGTTGCTCAAGAGATATGGATACTAGAGATGGATAATTGAGAATCAGGAAAGAAATAGCCCAGTGGGAAAGAAATAGCCAAGTGACTCTATCTCATTCCCTCAAGGAAGCAACTCTCATTTTGTGACAGATAGGCTAGCACCTCTTATACTATGAAAGGTAGAGAATGGAAATTACAAGAGGTACATACCATGACTAAAGGATGGCACTGGCTGGGAGGAGAGAGGGCTATGATTTCAAACAGTAGCTATGTTGGAAACCCATACAACTTCCCTGGAGAACTATGGAGGATGTGCCCACTGTGAGACCCTCAGCACTGAACCATGGGACATGGGCTGTGTGATCCAACCATGCACACAAATCAGATGGCTGTTTGCTGGAACTGTTTAGACTTTGAGATGAAAGTTGATGAAGGATTTCCCCTTTCCCTCCCACACCAGGAGGCATACTAGGCAAGATGTTCCTGTGGTCCTGTTTCTCTGTCTCCATTGGCAGGTAGGTGGTACAGTGATTGCAATGAAAAGCTTACAGTCAGGAAGACTTGAGCTCAAATATGGCCTGAGAAACTAACTTACTAGTTCTAGGATTTGGAGCTTCAGTCTTTTGTTTTCTAAAATGGGAATAACAATAGCAATTATTGCATGTCTATTGTGAGCATCAAATGCAAGAATAATTGTAAAGTAGCAGTATAGTAAGCAAATATAAATGACATAAATATTAGCTATTATTACTGGCATGTAGTAGGCACTTAATAAATGTTTAGTTTCTTCCTTCCTCTTGAGAATTTACTTTCTGTTTACTTTTGCCCTTTAAGTATTAAAAATGTGGTTAATCATTACATTTCTGATAAATCTGTTTCATTACTCAAATGTATCAGAAAGGAAGGAAAGGAACATACCAAAGTAGAGAGAGAAATAGATTTTGATGACTGTGGTATCTATTTTGCCAAAAAAAAAATTCTCTGGCTTGGACTTCAAGCTATAAAAAGTGAATTATTGATTCACATTTTTTTAATAATTTTTCAGAGAAGAGAAAGAAGTTTAGGCTCAAATCTTTCTAGACCAATGAGTTATTGCCAGGGGGAGGCTATGATGATGAGCTAGGACTCATACAGTAAGTGAGACATTGGACAAGTGTTTTTCCAAGGCTGGTTTGAAAAGAAAACCACTCTTCCAGAGGGGAAGAACCAAAGACGCAGCTAAAAAGAAAGTTACACAGGAGGGTAGGGGACGAAGAGTGAATGGAAAGGATTAATCCAACACACATGAGGATGGGGTGAATGAAAGGGGAGAAAAAAAAAATCAACATTGTCATCTTCATTGATCAGCCCAGTATAGGATCAGGATACTACCACACTGATAGAACAATGCTCTTCATGCTACACTGCAGAAACAAAAACCTATTCCAGTGGATCATAGCTCTACAGTTGGAAGGGAACTGATAAGTAATGAAGTCAAACCCTTTTATTTCACAGATGAGAAAACTGAAGCCCAAAGATCGCACATGACTTTTCTTGTCTCAAATGCATTAAATGGCAAATTAAGGATTCAAATCTGGGTCTGTGATTTCAAATTCAGTGTTGTTCCCACTGCACCCATAATAATTGTTTACACATCTACTTGTCAGACTGGTTCTGGTCTCCAGTTAATGGTCAGAGGTTGAAGAAGGAAGAATTGGAGAACAAAGATTTCGATTCTAATTTGCATCTTACTACCAATGGAACCATGACCAAATCACCTAGCCTTGCTCTGTTTCAATTTCCTTTTCTCTAAAGTAGGGATGATAATGTGTTTATTATTTGCCTCATGCTATTGTTATGAGTAAAATGCTTTGTAAACCTTAAGAATTGTGAATTATATTTCTAATACATAAAATTGTATTTTATTACATAATACAATAAAAAATGAGAGTGCCTTAAAGATGTGATTTCAGAAGGGATAGGGAAGATTTCCTGCATTCTGAAGGGAAAAAAACTCCATATTCCCAAGTTATTTTTTTGATGTCTGAAATCTCACCTTTAAAGATTCATTGCTTTGGGTTAAGGTATTTTTTCCTACTAGAAGCAGATCTTGAAAGACAGACACATATAAAAAGCCTTCATCATGTCAAGGAAAGAGCATTGTATTTTGAGTATAAAGATCTAGTTTTTCTTCCAAATCTGTCACTTACTACCTATGAACAAGTCACTTAAGATTCCAATTTGCTCATATTTCAAATGCAGGATTTGAATTAGATGATCTTGGCTGTTTCTTCTAGCTCTGACTCTGTGATGTCATGCTCCATTAATAGTTGTTCATCTTTAACATAGTTTCCTTTGGTTTGGATAGAGAGGAGATAGCCTAAGAGAGCACTTGATGAGGACAAACTTGAGGGAAGCCACTGGACAGGTAAGAGGACAATTAAGCCCACTGGGCAAGTGGAGTGGGGTGGAGTTCTTGAAAAGAGATAGGGGCAGTAACAGAGAAAGAAATGGAAAATGCCAAAGGCAAGCTTTGTTTCTAGGTTCTAAAGACAAAATAGCTGAAAATACTCTAGAAAAGTGGTATCCAACTCATTCATCATGCAAACAGTCAATAAACATTTACAATCCCTATTCTCAAAGAGCTTATAATATTTTAGCAGAAGATAACATGTAAGCAGACATTTTTAATACTTAAAGGGCAAAAATAAACAGAAAGTAAATTCTCAAGAGGAAGGAAAAAACTAAACATTTATTAAGTGCCTACTACATGCCAGTAATAATAGCTAATATTTATGTCATTTATATGTACATATATGATAAATAGACACTAATTGACAAAGATACTAGAATTAAGAGGGGTTTGGAAAGACTTCCTATAAAAGGTAGGATTGGAAGGAAACAAGGACACTGACTTATACATAAGGATCTTTTATTTAAATGTATACATTTTTATACAATTATCTTACCGCACAAGAAAAATCAAATCAAAAAAAAAAAAAAAAAAAGAGAGAGAGAGAGAGAAACAAAATAAAATGCAAGCAAACAACAACAAAAAGAGTGAAAATGCTATGTTGTGATCCACACTCAGTTCTCACAGTCCTCTCTCTAGGTGTAGATGGCTCTCTTCATCACAAGACTATTGGAACTGGTCTGAATCATCTCACTGTTGAAGAGAGCTATGTCCTGGTATAACCTTGTTTGTTGCCAATACCCAAGGATCTTTGAGAGTCGCTTATTTGATGTGATATAGGAAACTATTGCCTAGTTCAAATGATAAGGCACCAAATATGGGGTTCGGTCACGTGAAGAATTCACAGTGGCCATTCTCTTTGGCAAAAGATATGTTTATTTAGGAGAAGAGGTTACAGACAAAATGAAGAGATATAATAAACAGCAGGAATGGTAAATATGAAATAGAGTGGGAGACCATATAGTTAGCAAGGAAAGGGATTTAAACATCTCTCTGTCAGTCCCACCCAGTTACTCAGGGACTCATCATATCCATTTAGGAAACCACAAATTAACATCATCTATGATTTATTGCATTTTAATTTATTTTTGTTTAAAATTTCCCAATTATATTTGAATCTGCTTCACCCAGACTGAGGAATGTTGTGGGCTGAAGGAGACAATGAATGTGACACCTCTGCGCTAGAATCCATATTGGAACATTGAAAAAAGTGTCCTAAACTTATTGATTCCCCCCAAATCAGAAAACTAAGGAGGATCCAGGTCTTCAATATTCCAGGCCATAAAACCTCCCTTGCCATATTACCCCTCTGGATAGTCAAAGGAGATGGGATAATGGTCCTAGGTCATCCAGATAACACGGTAACACTGGGCTCCAGGTTTTCAGCCTTCTCTAAATACTCCAGTCATACTGATTTGATATCTAGCTAACCCTGAGTAAAGAGGAACTGAGCCTCACACCTTGAATAAAAAACTTTTCATTTAATAAGAAACCACTGCTAATAAAGTTCCAGCTTCAAACTCTAAAAATTTATATGAATCCTCAGAAGCACCAGAGGTCTTATCCAGAGAAAGAAATTAGGTTCTATTTGAAGGTTTCCCCCAATAAAATCACTTTTTGGATTTATTCTTATGGTATAAATGCACAGAAGGCACCCAAGCCACATTAATACAGCTGAGAGCTTCAAATGGTAGCCACCCAGCCCCCAACCCCAAGTAGACGATCTGTCAGTTAAACCTCTCAGAGCCCCATTTTCCCCACCCCACCCCCACAATGCTTTTACCACATTGTAAACTATACATTTGCAAATCTAGCAGCTAATCCAGAGAGCAGCATGTGTGCAATCTAATATTACTCTGGGAGCCTGAAGGCACCCTTGTGACATGGGGAGACTGTGTTGTAAGCTATATAGTGAACTGTCCAACTGGTTAGTATGTTCCCATCGCTGTGAGAACCATATCTTTGGAATTTCCTGATGGGAGTTACAGAGGGTATTCATTCAAAAGTTTTATTTAGTTTTAGCTAATTCTCTCCCTCACTTTATCCTGCAAGGGTTGATTCTGTGGCTATATCCAAAGTATTTCCAGCTAGCTTTTCTTTCTGCTTTCATGAACATTGAGTCTTATCCATATTATGAAAATGTATTAGAGTAGGGCAAAAAAACAACAACAATTATTTAATTGTTTTTAAATTAACATTGAATAAAACAAATTGAGCTACATTTGGGGACCTTGAAGAAATTATTATTATTATTATTATTTATTTATTTTTTTTTTTGCTGAGGCAATTGGGGTTAAATATCTTGCCCAGAGTCACACAGCTGGGAAGTGTTAAGTGTCCAGGGTTAGATTTGAACTCAGGTCCACCTGACTTCAGGGCTGGTGGAAAATTATTTTCAATTAACTCGTAGACTTATTATGATGGTCCATAACCACCAAACAAGACCAACCATATGCTCTTGTTTCCCTTACTTTATGTACCAGTCACCAGTTTAGCATCCAAAGTCTTCCTGAAGACCCTCTCCTACATAGAAAAAATAGCCTACTCAGCTGTTCAATGAGTTATCTAGCTAAGAATTGGAGGGTGAGTATACTCAGCATGGTTCACCCTTCTACTAGTCAAACGTCAAGACTCCACTAACTGATCCCTCTCTTGATCATTTACCTTTCTGTCAGCTCCATTCCTTTCATGTCCTCCTTTCAGTCTATTTCCAGTGTGCTCTATGGAAGTACTATTCAAGCATGAATAAGGTGAATTTTGAATTAAACCAGAGCACTCCTGCTGGAAATTGTTCTGTGTATATCCTGTGTTTAAAGTTCAGCCCATTCTGTTTCTCTCCAATAAAATGTATACTCTTCTTTACTAGCAACTAGTACAATGGCTTGCAAGTGGAAAGTATTTAGGGTTTCCCAAGTTGAATGATGATAAATACACTGTTTTATTACCCTTATCTATTTTATTATTCTAATTAAAACATTGACATTATTTTCTTATAAATTTCATTTTTATACAAGAAAAAATTAGTATTTGCTCAGTGTGTGGAGAGTATGAACAATAAGGAATCTGGAAGGTGAGAGAACAAAGACATCTCTATGGACTTTCAATAAAGGCAAAAGATTCCTTTCCTGGGTGAAATCACCCTTGCAATGTTTTATTTTGGAAACTTCAGCCTGTGGGGTATCTTCAATCCCCTGAAAATAGATAATAGAAATTTTCAAATTATCTTTTTATTTAATTTATAGTTTATTAATAATAATATTTAACATTGACATAGTACTTTACATATATTATCTCATTTGATCTTCATGACAACTCTGTGAGGTAGAAATAATTATTATTCCCATTTTATATGATTTGCCCAAGGTCATACAGTAAGTATGGCAGTAAATGGCAAAGGTTTTTAACTTAGGTCTTTTCATCTCAAAGTCCATTCTCTATCCATTTTACCATCCAGTTAATTTATATAACTTTTTACATCATCTCTATTTTCCTAAAATATTCTTCTTTACTTCTCCCATATCTCTTATAGCAAAGAAAAAGACCGGGAAAAACACTTCAGGGACACTAATAAAGTCATCAACTAAGTCTTGAATTATATAGTGTTTCACACTCAGGGTCTCCCGTTTCTGCAGAGAAGAAAAAGAACTCAATTTTCAACTATCTCCTTTCACATCAAACGTGGTGACAATCATTTCATATATTCAGTTTCAACTTTTGGAGTTGCTATTTCCCATTCACATTATTATAGTCATTGTTTGTATCAAATAATCCTTATCCAAACTCTGCCAGGCTAATTGGATACAAAGCTACCAAAGTTCATTTTGAAGGAAAGGGTTAATGTATTCTTTGTCTAGCCTGCTCCCTATGTTTAGTAGATCCTGAAAATAATGAATCATAGGTTTCCTTACTCAGATTTGCAATTTAGAGAATTTCCACACTGCTTTTATAATCTTATATATTTTGTATAAAAGAAAGAAACAAACAAAATCCCCTGAAAGTCATTACCTAATCCAATTT
Source organism: Sminthopsis crassicaudata (assembly GCF_048593235.1). Taxonomy (NCBI): domain Eukaryota; kingdom Metazoa; phylum Chordata; class Mammalia; order Dasyuromorphia; family Dasyuridae; genus Sminthopsis; species Sminthopsis crassicaudata. The sequence continues at coordinate 87,449,985 of NC_133618.1, read as the reverse complement.
ATTCCGCTTTTGCCTGAAACAATCCTGAGCTCTCTCTAGTCACCTGTCAATAACCAAGACCTTCACAATACAAGCAAAAGGATGATTCATCTCCCTTAAAGTCCGTTTGTTCAAGGCACAGCCACTAAGGAGGAATTGAATTACAATTTAATGAATGGAAATAGTTGTTCTGAAACATCAGAGTGTTAGTCTTCACTTTTTAAAAATCTCCAGGTGTTTCAGCATCTGGATCTCATAGGACAGTCACCTCAGGCTCATGCTTTTCAATGAGACAGATTTCTCATGGTCCAACAAAGTAGCTCGAGGGGGCAGGGTTGGAGGGCAGTGTATATGTAGAGGTGATTGCTGAAGTCACTTACACATGAAGGAAATATGCAAGGCCCCAAGGTGGGAGTATCATTTCTTTGGAAAGACAAATGACTTGAGGTAAAATAATGCCAATTTTTGATTAGAGCCCTTGGGGTGGGGGGTGGGGAGCATGGAGAGGAAGAAGGTGGATTCCTTTCAGTTTCATCTATAGAACATCATAGACAGAATCACACATAAGGACTAAGACCCCAAGCCCTCTGAAAACCATTGGTAGCTGGAGATGTATTTGTGACAGGGTAATTTGATCAAGAACTGAGATAACTGATTACTGACTAGAAGGGATACTGACCCTGTAAAAACATGATCTCAGATGGGAAAGTAAAGTGGTCAAACTTAAATACAGTTTCCCCCACTCTTCTCTATATTCATAGTGTATTTGTGGTATACTCCACCACTAAACTTAATACAGATTTTATATGATAGGCACTTATCATGAGTTGATATTAGAGATCAACCATTCCAGAGATTTTTAATCTTTTAAGGGGTCACAGAACCATGTGGAAGAATTTGAAAAGACTTATAGATTTCTTGGAACAATGTTTTTAAGTGCCCTAAGTATATAGGATTACAAAGGAAACTCGTCATATGGAAATACAATCAACAAAATATTTTTAAACTCACACACCCCAAATTAAAAATCTTTGAAATCCCTTTATTTGACTAAAGGAGCAACTGAGACGCAGAGAGGACAGTAGTAACTCATTTAAGGTCACATAAGTAATAAGTGGCAGGAGGAAGACTGGAACCCAGACACTCTAATTTCAAATGTAATGTTTTTTTCAAATGCTTCTTGGATTTCCCCAAGGCTGTTACCTCATTGTGGAGTATAGGTAGAGTGCTGCCCTTAAAATCAAGTCAAATCCAGCAGCATTTATTAAGTTAGGGATTGCTAGAGAAAGAAGCTTGGGTGAGCATGGCTGCCCTGGACACTTTCTTTAAAATGGAGGTGCCAGTGATCCAAGGATGGGGTGTATACCTGTAATTTCTGCTTCCAGGGAAGATGAGATTGTGGATAACTCAATTTAAGAGTTCTGAGCTGCAATGGGCTGTGAATCAGTTGTCTACTCTGAAGTTGGTATCCTGGTGGGTAGCTGTGAGTCAGCCCAGGTCAGAAATGGAGTGTAGATTAAAACACCCATGCTGATCATCACAGGGACTGAGCTATGGGGTTGAAGAAGGGACCCGGAAACTCTAAAACTCCTTGAAGGAGAAAATCTTCAACTCTGCCTCAGTGAGGGACCCCGCCCAAGGGAAACAAGAAGAACAGTTTCATTCTGTTATTTAGGTGGGGTTGGTTCGGTCCTGAACAAAAGAATCCCAACCCTATTGAATTAAAGAAACTCATTCAATTCTATTCAAATTCCAGCTCAAGCTGAAACCCAGCTTGTAGATGAGCCAATTTGGGACTCCACCCACTAGCCTCCACAGGGTCTGATCTGCTTGGGCTGTCCCAGGCCCCAGTAAGACCCAATATAATAGCTTCCTTCAATGAAGGTCTTTTACAGATGAACCTTGGTAGTTCCCTTTACTGCCAGGACCTTCTGTCCACTGAGAACTGCATTCTCTGTGCAAAACTCCATTTTCCATAGATTTGCCACTATAGAAGTCAATCTCTTGGTAAATTGATTTCTATCCAACAATAAACTTTCATTTTGCAACTAATAATTTGGGAATGAGAGAATTCTTTCACTCCTAAAACCTGTGGCCGATTAAAAAGGGATTCTTAACAACTCTCTTATAGCCATAAATCTAGACCACTCAAACATCAGGGTGACCGCTATATTTCTAGCCTGAATGAGATAGGGAATCCTAAACTCGAACAACAACAATAATACATCAAGGAAGCTTCAGGGATGGATGGATCATCTAGGCCTACACACAACTAATAATTATCAGTAGAAAGAGTTTCCATTCTGGGATTTTTATACACTAATAAAATCAAATATTTAGATCAGAAAAAGGAAACAGCATCTGATCTGGGATAAATTTTAGTATACTTAAGTCAGTTCCAAATGAAATAAAAGAGCAAAGAAAACCAAAAGATGGGGGAGGAAAGAATTCTGCATAAGTAAATATGGCTTAGATAGGGCTGGTTTATGAAAAAAGACCAGTTAACTCAAAAAAATTTAAAACATTTTTATTTAAAGTTTTGAATTCAAAATTTTATCTCTCCCTGTTTGTCTTCTTTCCCTACTCACTGATAATCAATTAAATGTAGGTTACACATATATGCAATTATGTATAACATTTCCATCTTAGTAATCTTGTGCACAAAGATTCAAATAAAAGAAAAAATGAAAGAAAGAAAATAAAAAATAGCTTCCTTCAGTCTGTATTCAATCAATATTGCTTCTTTCTCTACAGGCAAATAGTATGGTTGATCATGAGTCCTTTATACTTGTCTTGAATCATTGTGTTGGTGAGAAGAGCTGAGTCATTCACTAATGATCATCACACAATGTTGCTGGTACTGTGTAGTGTTTTACTAGTTCTGCTTATTTAATTTTGCATTAGTTTGCACAAGTCTTTACAGGTTTTTTTCTGAAATCTACTTGTTCATTATTTCTTAATGCCCAATAGTAGCTCATTACATTCATTTTCCAAATTTTATTCAGCCCCCAATTGATTGGCATTGCCTCAATTTCTAAGTCTTAATTGCCACAAAAAGAGTTGCTATAAATATTGTTGCATATATAGGTCCTTTTCCCTTTTTCATAATCTCTTTGAGATGCAGACCAAGTAATAATATTGCTGGATCAAAAGATATGCATAGTTTTATAACCCTTTGGGCAAAGTTCCAAATTTGTCTCTAGAATGATAATATCAGTTCACAACTCCACCAACAGTATATTTGTGTTCCAATTTTCTCACATCTCCAATATTTATAATTTTCTCTTTTTTTGTTATATTAGTTAATCTGATATGTATGAGGTTCCTCTAAGTGGTTTTAATTTTCATTTCTCCAATTAACTATAATTTAAAGCATTTTATATGATTACAGGTAATTTTTATTTCTTTGTCTGAAAATAGGTAATTTTCAGACAAAGAAATAAAAATTACTTGTAATAATTCATTACCTATGAATAGGTAATTTATAGCCTTTGACCTTTTATCAATTGGGGAATGACTTATATTTATATAAATGTGACTCAGTTCTTTACATTTTTGAAAAATGAGGCTTTTATAAGACATATTTGCTAAAAAAGTTTTTTGTTTTCCTTATAATTTTGGTTGCATTAGCTTTGAGCAAAAACTTATTAATTTTATGTAATCAAAATTATCTATTTTATATTTTGTAATGCTTTGTATATCTTCTTTGGTCCCAAATTCTTCTCTTATTCATAAATCTGACAAATTATTTCAAGCTTACTTTTTATGCCTAAATCATGTACCCATTTTGACCTTACTTGGTGTATAGTTTGAAATGTTGATCTATACCTGGTTTCTGAAATGTTTTTTCCACTTTACCCAGCAGTTTTTTTTTTTTTTTTCAAATAATGAGTTTTTATTCCAGGATACTTGCTCTTTGAGTTTATCATATACTAGACTACTATGGTCTTTTATCATAATGTAGTTTATGGTTAATCTATTTCACTAATCTACCACTCTATTTCTTGGCCCATACTAGATTATTTTGATACTTATTGCTTTATAATACAGTTTGAGATCTGGTATATCTAAACTTCTTCTTTTGAATTTTTTCATTGATTCCCTTAATATCCTGGAGCTTTAATCCTTCCAGAAGAATTTTGTTATTATTTTTACAGCTCAAAAAATAATTTTTGATAGTTTGGTATGGAATTAATAAATAGATTAATTTGGATAGAATTGCCATTTTTATTATGTTAGCTCAACCTACCCATGTGTAATTGATATTTTTCCAGTTGCTTCTGACTTTATTTTTGTGAAAAGTGTTATATATTGTTCGTGTGTTCCTGGGTATGTTTTGGCTGGTAGATCACCACACCAAGTATTTTATATTGTTTTACAGTGGTTTTAAACAGAATTTCTTTTTCTATCTCTTGCTGTTGGATTTTATAATATGTAGAAATGCTGATGATTTATGTGGATTTATTTATCACAACCTTCTTAACATTGTTAATAATTTAAAATAGTTTTTAGTTCATTTTTGAGCATAATATCATATCTGCAGAACTGATAGTTTAATTCATTTAATTCTTTTCTTTTCTTATTGTTATAGCTAATATTTTTGGTACTTTAGTTAATAATAGAGGTGATAATGGGCATTGATCCTCTCTGATTATGTTGAGAAAGCTTCTAGTTTATCTGCATTACATATAATGCCTGCTAATGGTTTTATTTAGATAGTGTTTTATCATTTTGAGAAAAACTCCATTTATTTCTATTCTCTCTAGTGTTTTTAACAAGAATGAATGCTGTATTTTGTAAGAGATTTTTTTTCTTCATCTATTATCATGATAATAAATAATTATTTGATTTCTAGTAGTTTTGTTATTGATATGGTCAATTATGCTGATAGTTTTCTGAATATTAAACTAGCCTTGCATTCCCAGTATAATTCCTACCTGGTCAGAGGTCACAAGTCATAGATATGATCTTTATACTATATTGCTATAATGTCTTTGCTAATATTTTATCTAAAATTTTTCTTAAATATTTGTTAGGGAAATTAGGCTATAGTTCCTCCCCCCCACCATTTTGACTCTTCCTGGTTTTGGTATAAGTACCATATTTATGATGTGAAAAGAATTTGGTAAGACTCCTTTGCCTATTTTTCCAAATTGTTTATATAGTATTGGGATTAATTGTTTTGTAAATGTTTGGTAGAATTCACTTGTGAATCCACCTGGTCCTAGGAAATTTTTCTTAAGAAATTAATTTATGGCTAGATCAATTTCTTTTTCTAAGATTGGGTTATTTAAGTATTTTATTTCTTCTTTGTTAATATGAGTAATTAATATTTTTGTGAGTATTCATATCATTTAGATTTTCAAATTCATTGGCATATAATTTTTCAAAATAGCTTCTAACAATTGTCTTAATTTCCTCTTCATTGGTGGTGAGTTCCCCGCTTTCATTTTTTATATTAGTAATTTTGTTTTCTTCTTTTCTTTTTTAAAATCAAAGTAACCAATTGTTTATCTATTTTATTGGGTTTTTTCATTGAAACCAGATTGTAGTTTTATTAGTTTAAATGGTTTTCTTACTTTCAATTTTCCTAATCTCTTCTTTCATTTTCAGGATTTCCAATTTTATATTTAATTGAGATTTTTTTTTAAATTGTTCTTTTCCTGATTTTTAAAGTAGCATGTTCAATTCATTGGTCTGCTTTTCTTCTATTTTATTCATATAAGCAATGAGAGATATAACTTTTCTTCTAAGTACCTGTGTGGCTACATTCCATAAATTTTGATATGTTGTTTCATTGTTGTCATTTTCTTTAATGAAATTATTGATTCCTTCTATGATTTGTTCTTTGATCCACTTGTTTTTTAGGATTATATTATTTAATTTCCAATTAATTTTAATCTCTCTTTCCATTTATCAATTATTGGATGTAGTTTTTCTTGCATTGTGATCTTAAAAGGATGTGCTTATTATTTCTGCTTTTCTTCATTTGATTGTAAGATTTTTAATGTCCTTAAACATAATCAGTTTTTGGATAATTTTTGGGTAGCAATGTACTGCTAAGAGAAAAATCATATTTCTTTCCATTCCCATTCAATTTTCTCCAGAGATCTATCATACCTATTTTTTCCAGAATTTTGTTCACCTCTTTAAGTTATTCTTTATTTATTTTTTTAATTAAATTTATCTAGGTCTCTGAAAGGAAAGTTGAGACTCCTCACTAGTATAGTTTTATTATCTATTTCCTCCTGTGATTCATTCAACTTCTTCCAAAATGAGGTTGGTAAATCATTTGGTACATGTTTGCTTAGTATTTATAAGTCTTAAATGTTTAACCTTTCAGCAAGACAGTTTCATGGGGCAGTTAGATGTTACAGTGGATAGAGCACCAGCCTTGATATCAGAAGGACATGGGTTCAAATGTGCCTCATTCACTTAATATTTAGAAGCTGTGTGACCCTGGACAAGTTATTTATCCCCAATTGTCTTGCAAAAAAATATGTTTCCTTCTTTCCTTCTTTTAATTAGCTCTATTTTAGCTTGTGCTTTGTCTGTGATCATGACTACTACCCCATCTTTGTTTACTTCAGCTGAAGTATAATAAATTGTGGTAAAGTACCCTTTTTACCCCCTTTTTACTTCCTTATATGGTGTGACAGATTTGTGTGTATATATGTATATATATATATATATTTATATGTATATTATAAATGTATATATTAAATATATATATATATTTATATTTTTATATGGTTATATAACTAAGTATATATGTTATTCTCCCTTTGAGTCGAGGAGGATAATAGAATTTTCATGTCTCTTTTATGTGGAATTATTTACTACATCCAATCTGCCTCCTTATTCTTCCAGTGCAGTTTTCTTTCTCACTCTTTTATTGGGGAGGAAGGGGTACTGTCCTATCAAAATAACTTTACATCCACCCCTCTGTCTACACATTACTTCTAATTGCTCTTATGCCAATAAAGTTGTTAGGATTTACAATTATTTTGTCATATAGAAATATAAACAGTTTAACCTTATTGAATGTCTTATGTTTTCTCGTTGTTTCTTTTTTACCTTTTTAATGTTTCCTTTGAGTCTTGTATTTGGGGGGGGGTCAGTTTTTTATTCAGCTCTGGTCTTTTAATTAGAAATGCCTGAAAATCCTCTATTTTTGTTAAATGTCCAGTTTTCCTCACTAAAAGATTACATTCAATTTTTCAGGGTAGGTGATTTTTAATTGGAATCCTAAATCCTATGCCTTTTGGTATGTCATATTCCAAGTCTTCCAATTCTTTCTGTCAAATCCTGTGTAACTCTGACTGTAGCTTTACAGTATGGTGGGGTTTTTCTGGATGAGAGGGACTGCTTACAATATTTTCTCCTTGATCTGTGAGCTCTGGAATTTGACTATGATGTTCCTGGGAGTTTTCATTTTGGGATCTCTTTTAGACAGTAACTGGTGGATCCTTTTAATTTAAGTTTTGCTTTCTGATTTATATACATACACACACATCTTAAATATGTATATAGTGTGTGTATGTATATGTGTGTATTTTTCTTGAAAGATGTGTCTAGGCTTTTTCTTTTTATCATGACTTTCAGGTAGTTTGATAATTTTTATATTCTCTCTCCTGAATCTATTTTTTTGAATCAGCTGTTTTTCCAATGAGAAATTTCAATTTCTTCTTTTTCTTTTTGATTGTTTTATACTGTCTTGATGTCTCATACAGTCATTAATTTCCACTTGTTCAATTCTAATTTTTAAAGAATTATTTTCCTGAGCAATTTTTTTTTTTGTTCTTTTGTTCTTCCTTTTTCATTTGGCCAATTCTGCTTTTAGGAAGTTATTTTCTTGTAAATTTTTGTAAATCTTTTCCCCCATGCTATTGACTTTTATTCATGATTCTCTTTCATTAATCTTATTTCTTTTCCCAATTTTTCTTCTACTTTTCTAAATTGCTTTTTAAAATCCTTTTTTAAGCTCCTCTAGGAATTTCTTTTGGGCTGGAGACCAAAATATATTTTTGAGACTTCACATATAGCCATTTTGACACTATTGTCTTCTAGGTTCATATCTTGATCCCCTTTATCACTTTAGTAATTTTGTATAGTTAAGTTGTTTGTTTGGTTTTTTTTTTGGTTTGTTATTTTGTCATCTTTTCTGCCTTTTTGTTACTTAGTATCTTTATGTAAGAGTTGGGCTTTGGTTCTTTTACTGTTCCAGCTTTTAGTGCTGGAGCTCGAGGTCTTACTGCTGACTTTCACAACTTCAGGTTTTAGCTGCTTGCTTTCTGTGGAGGGTAAGCTTTCCTTCTTGTTTATACTGGGGCATGGGACTTATCATTGGCCCCTCTTGGGTGCCCTGGAGGAGAGATTTTGTTGCTGGTCTGCCCCAGTGGTGGGACCCAGTTTCTGGATTGCTATAGAAATAGGATTTCTCTGCTAAGTAATCCCCAGGGGCAGAGTCTTACTATTAGCCAGCTACAGGATAGGGCTTCACTACTGGTCAGCAATGGGATCAAGCGCTGGGGTGGGGGTTTGCCTCACTTCATGTACAGCTCTCACTAGAGAGCTGCTGGTTTATAAGAGGGCGGGGTCTCTTGGATTGTCCCAAATTTAGACCTCTTGCTGCAGGCCCCCTGCTGTGAATCTGACTGCTGCCCCTCTTCCCTATACCATTTGATCATATTCCCCTCCCTCAGTGAGATGATCTTCCCTACCATGCTGGTAAACTGCTTCTCTGCTCTTAGATCAATTCCAAGGTAATTTTCTAGTTATTTGGAAGGGATTTGGGGAGGGCTTCAAAGGGATCCTTTCTTACTTCTCCATCTTGGAACCAGAAATACTACAAAGCTAGTCTTGGATATGAGGATAGGTATAAGGGAAGAATACAAAGGTGTTCTCATCATGTGGAAATATAGGAGAGACAGTTTCCTGTTATTAGCGACTCAGAGTTTGATACTATTTAATGAAAAAAATCAACCAGTTGGATAAAGAGCCAGAACAATGACTCAGGAGTTGCTAAACCAGCACTAAGTATGCCTGTAACAGGTGCTACCCTGCTCATCTCTCAATTTCTTTGCTTATTGGATTTGAGTAAGGAAAGTTACTTTGAGCTGGTATTTAGCTGCTGGGAGGAGGAAGCACTGGATGATTTCCCTCATCTAGTTACTATGTATCTTTTAGCACTTCCGCATCTCTAGGATGCTTAGTTTTTGTTTTTGCTATTCATTCTTTCCTGATTTTAGCTAAATGAATATTCTGATATGGGACTACCCAGGCTACCTGGTAAACTGAAGAGATACACAGATGCCATCAGGCAACTGGAATTATTAACATAGTGATTACTTGCTAGTGCATAAAGAATATAACTGTAAAAAGGCAGAAATAGTAAACACATCATTTTCAAACTTATATCTATATATATTTTAAATACGTACATATTTATATGTATGTATATATTTAAAAGATCAATCACAAAAGAACTATGGATGCCACAGAAAAATTCTTGTATTTGGAGTCAAGGTCATAGATCCTAGGTTTAAATCTTACTTTGCCACTTACTAAATATGTGACCTAAGACAAAGCACTTAACCTCTTTCTGTTTCAATCACCTATAAAAGAGAATGTTAGACATCCAAGATCTCTTACAACTCTAACCCTATGATCTAACCCTAGATACAGATCTAAATAAATATAGCCTAAACAGTGAATCAGTCAAAAAATGAATGAAACAATAAATATTTCTATAAAGAGAATTATATGAAAACAAAAGGCATCAATAAAACTTTTTAAAATAAAGAGGCTTTTAACACTAAAATAATATAAAATTCATGGGATGCAGTTAAAGAAGTCTTTAAAGTAAATTTTATATATCTGAGCATATATATATATATATATATATATATATATATATATATATATATACATAGCAGAAGAGAAAAAAGATAATTAATGAATTGAGTGTACAATCAGTAAAATTAGAACATTAATAAAATAATACTTAAGCACAAAGAAACTCTGAAAGTCAAAAGAGAAAGAAAAGTTAAAACAAAAACATCCCCATACAACAAATATATCTTTCAAAACTGACAAACCACCAATTTGACCAAAAAAAAAAAATTAGCAAAGCAGATTTCCTAAATTAAAAAAAATTCACAGCAAATGGAAAGGAAATAATGAAAATTATCAAAACTATGATATACAAATATGCCAACAAAATGAGAACTTAAATAGATGAATATCAACAAAAATATAAATATCTAAATTAACAATACAGGAAATAAACATTTCAAATAACCCAATTTATTTCAGAAAGCAAATTGAACAAGCCATAAATATATCACTGAAGATAAAGCCTAACAAAAAAAAATGCTAAACCTGAAGTCAAGAAAACTTGCATTAGATAATTGTATAAATATTATGCTTATATTGGATTTACATATTTTACCATGTTAACATATATTGGATTACTTGCCATGTAAGGGAGGGGGGAAGGGGGAGAAATTGGAACACAAGGTTTTATAAAGGTCATTGCTGAAAAATTATCTTTGCATATGTTTTGAAAATAAAAAACTTCAATAAAAAACATACAAAAAAAGAAATTGCATTAAAATTTTATCTTCAACATTTCCTGAATGAAGTTTTCCCAATAGAGTAAATAATAGCATTTACTTCATTAGATTTTTTTTAAAGGTCAAATGAGATAATGTATATGAAGCATTTTGTAAAATTCTTAGAGAACTATATAAATATGAGCTATTGTTATCAGAAATTAAATGTCAACCAGTCCTTATTCTATAAAAACTTACCAGGAATAAAAAGGACATCACCAAATTAATTCTTCAAAACAAATATACTAATGCATCTTTGGTGGACTTGTGAACTGATCCAAACATTCGGGGGAGCAATTTGAAACTATGCCTAAAGGGCAATCAAATTGTGCTCCAGCAATATCATTGCTAAATCTATATCCCCCAAACTCCCCAAAACATCCAAAAAAGGCCAGGGGAAAAGGGGGAAGACTTATTTGTGCAAAAAATATTTATAGCAGCTTTTTTGTTGTGACAAAGAATTAAAAATAAAAGGGATGCCCATCAATTGGGGAATGGCTAAGCAAGCTGTGTAATGATTGTAATGGAATAATATTGTGCTGAGAAATGACAAGCAGGCAGATTTCAGAAAAATATGGAAATTTGCATAGTGAAGTGAACAGAATCAGAAGAATTTTGTACACAATAATAGCAATATTGTACCTTAAAGAATTGTGAATAGTTTAGCTATTCTTAGAAAGACAATGAGCCAAGACAATCCCAAAGGAGTAATGATGAAGCATACTCTCTGTCTCCAGAAACAGGAACTGATATTATTTGAATATAGACAAAGTCTCTGAATAAAGTCTTTTTTCTTTTTCTTTCTTTCTTTCTCTCTCTCTTCCTCTTTCTTTTATTCTAGCCTTCTTGTACAAGATGACTAATATGGAAATATTTTACATGTTTGCACATATATAATCTATATCTAATTGCTTACCATGGAGGGGGGGAAAAGAGGGAGGGAGTTATAGAATTTAAAATTCTAAACTTAAAAAAAATGGAAAACTGTTTTTAAAGAATCAAATGAGATAATATATATAAAATACTTTGCAAAATCTTAGTGCATTATATAAATATGCGCTGTTATTATTATCAAAAATTAAATTTCAACTAATCCTCATTCTATATAAACTTACAAAAATAAAAAAAGACATCATCAAATTCATTCTTTAAAACAAATACACTAATGCATCATTGGTGGACTTGTGAACTGATCCAAACATTTTGGAGAGAAATTTGGAACTATGCCTAAAAGGCAATCAAACTGTGCATACACTTTGATCCAGCAATATCACTGCTAGATCTATATCCCAAAAGCATCCAAAAAAGGAGGAAGAGAGGACTTATTTGTACAAAAATATTTATGGTAGCTTTTTTGTTGTGGCAAAGAATTAGAAATAAAAGGGATGCCCATCAATTAGGGAATGGCTAAACAAGCTGTGTAATGATTGTAATAGAATATTATTGTGCTATATATGTATACATAAAATTGGGGAATATATATTATATAAATATGACAAATATAGGTTTTAAGCCCAAATCAGGGAGAGATAAAGTAGAGGAAAAAAAGCTATAAGCCAATCTTATTAATATAAAAATATTTTAAAATTGAGCAATTAGAAAATATATTTTTTAAAAGCTACTGCTATGGGTTTATAGTAGGGATGCAATAATGACTCTATTCTGCTAAATGCCTCTGAACTGATTTCATGGATGTTCAAAGCAAGCAAGTTTTGGAAATGATAGTTTTGTTGTACAACTATCTATCAATTATTTAGAAAATTCTGCCTTAACAGAATCAGAAAAAAGTAGTAAATCATTGTCTAATTTCCCAAAACGAAGGTAGAGTCAAAAGTTCAAGGGGAAAAATCCATAATCAAAATTCTCATTTGTAGTTATCTGAGTATAGATGAAGCAGGCAAAGCTGAAAATGAAAAAAATAAATACAGTCCTTCTGGCCCTCACGTTTGGAATGTGAATGTTGCCATCCAGAGTCAGTCATACTCTATCCCTTCTATTAGGTAGTTCCTACTTCCTAGTCACTGTCCTTGACTTTACCCACAAAGAAAGATCTCTCTCTCTGCATGTTTGGGGAGAGGTGGTAGAGAAGAACTGAGTGAAACTATGAATCCCACAAACTAGCTTTGCTACAGATAGCAAAATGATGCTCTGACTCATTTTTCAAGTAAAGCAAAGGAAGGAAAAACCCTGGACTTAGTTTAGTTTGACTTTTGGAAAGTTCAGTTTTTTAAAATTTCACAAATTAAAATCACAAAATTATCTTCTCTCTCTCTCTCTCTCTCTCTCTCTCTCTCTCTCTCTCTCTCTTCTTTTTTTTTGCTTGAGTCCCCTTCTGTGATAAAATTCTAGCATTTTAGACAGAGAGATTAGACCTCTTTATTCCTCCGTGTAGTAAACTAGTGCAAACAATACTCAGCTATCCCTAGTTGTTTTCATACTTAAGCAATAACTTATTATTAATAATAATTCTTATCTTTAATAATAAGAACTCCAAGCAGTTCATAGACTTAATTTTTATTTAGTGAAAATGTATTTGATGCTAATTAAAAAGAAATAGATCTAAACATAACTTTAAAGGACAGTAAAACTTTGGAGTAAATGTCTACTGTCTCATGTGGAAACAAAGGAGTATCCATCTGGTACCTGAAAAGTAAGATAACCACATATGGTAAATCAATAACCATGATCCTATTCTGACTACAGAAAGTAGAGCCAGCTTCAGTTCCAGGGCTCAAATACTGACTCTTATAAGCAGCTGTTGCTTCTCAATGCTCAGCTTCCTCAGATTTTAGACTTCTACTACAGCTGCCATTCCATCTTCTCAATCACTCAAATTGAAGGTGCTTCTGTCATTTCTGCTGCTGCTGCAACCAGCTGCCACAACTGAAGGATCAGGCCAAAACTCCCAGGTCAGTGGAATTTATAACTCACTGCTCCTGTTCCCACAGCCACACCCAGCTCAGAGCTCACAGTTCCTTTTAAGAGAGAAATTTAAAATATTATCTGGAACTTGATTTTCTCACAGATCCTCATAGCTAGTCACTGAAGACTTTTTCTGCTTGAAGAAATTCATTTCCAAAATCCCTTTACATTCATATGCAGAAAGAGATAAATAGATAGAGATAGACAGACAGATAATGAAGTACTGAGTCAAAGATGGAGATGAAGATTTGGAACTCATTCACAAGAGATGAAAATTAAATCCTGAGGAATAGATGAAATCACCAAGAGAATATGGTCCAGCATATTCAGCTAGAATTATGAAACAGCACCTTGAATAACACCCAATAAATAATTAGAGGCTGATGAACAAACCGAGGAAATTAAATAATTATAAGACAAGTAGAAAAAGAATCAGAAGAAATCATTGTCACGAAAGTTAAGGAACAAGAGTGTCCCAAAAGGGGGAGGGGTATTCAAATATTGCCTGAGTTGCAAAAAGAGGAATAAGAACTGAGAAAAGTACTTTAGTAATCTTTGAATAGACTATTTGCACTGATTCAGGTGAAACCAAAAAATATTATCACTTCCCAATAACAATATCAACTTCCTTTATCAGTATTCAACCTTACCAGGCATTAGAAATAAAACCTGTTTCATTTGTAGCTCAAATATTCAGAAGCAAAGCTCTGATTATATGGACTCTTTCTTTAGCCTTGAAAGGTTTCTTTGTAATAACACTGATGTGGCTTGTGTTTTGCTCTACCCCAGGGAAAGGTTTGTTTTTCTATTTCTCTCTGTCTCTTTGTCTCCATCTCTCTGTGTCTTTCTGGAATAAAATCCTAATTTAACTATTTATAGACTTGTTTCTGATCATCTGCAAACAACCAACTCTACTAATTAATATTTTGAACATAAAATATTTATTACAAGAATAGAAATGCATTAATAGGATTTGTCTAGATTATATTAATTATATTAATGATTATTATATTAATAATAATATAATTAGTAGGATTAATAGGATGAACCAATAAATCCAGCCACAAAGAGGTAGGGCCATTTTCCTCTTCCTTTCCCAAAGTTTTGAGTTAGGAAGATCAGCTCTACCTAATCTACCTAATCTCCTGCTCTAAACCTTGTATAAATAATTTCACACCACCAAACTGGGAGTTGGTGAGGTGTCAATCTAGTATAAGTGAGGTTAGAACACCCTCTCCATCTTACATCATGACTTCCTATGTGGTCTTGTCCTGGACTTTATGTACCATTTCTATATCCTTCTCTGTTCCAGTCCTGCTTTCCTACACCATTTTTGCCTATAGCTGGAAGTTTCCTATAGCTGGAAGTTTCCATGAATCTCCCCATTTCTAGCTCCACTTTGCTCCCAAGCAATCTCTAGGTCAATCAACATCTGAGCTCAGGTCAATACTTTTCTCTAGATACTATCCATATTTTAGGCAATGATATTATGGAAAAGTGAATCCTTATCTATTTGCCCACAGCAAGCCCTTGAGATTGTTGGATCATGAATCTTTTTTCCTCCTTTCTTTATTTTTTTGTGAATGCACAGTTCCTACATCTCTAGTGAGGGGTAATGCAAAAGTTGTATCTCCTATTTGCTTTCATAGTCAGTGCTTCATCATTTACTGTGTTTACAAAATGCACCCACCACTTTGTATTTCCACAGTTGCTGGATTTCTGCCCATTTCAGTGGTCCTTCTCAGTGCTATCGCTTCAGTTAGGCATTACTGCTTTAATTAGGAGTCCTTACTTTTAGCAGTCTTCCTTTTACTATGCCCCCAGCAATTGCTTCGTCTCACCAAGAAATGGCATCAGTTCTTGAATAGCCAAATTGTGGTGGGATTATCTGGAATCCCACCTGCCATATTACAGTTCTTTCTTGCTCAAATGCCTCCAGGCTATTTCCTCCTTCTCTTCTTTTACAAAGCATCGCTCTACAAACAAAAGACCTATTTGAGCACGGTGGGAGCCACTTTCTCCCCCACCTTGCTGGACCCAGTCTCTGTTTTCCAATCCAGGAAGCATTAGGATGAATCCAACTCATTTATTTCCTCCCTTCTTCAGAACCTAAACAAGCAGTGTGTTACTTGTTGGCTGGCACATCCCTCTAAATCTTTTTTGGGGATTCAGAAAATCATTCAGCCACTCTCTGTGCCTATCTTCCTCCAGGTGACAGAGCCAAAAATGTCCCAATAGGAGGAGGAGCTGGTGGCTATTCCCACCTGCGAATCAGAGGGGGGTAGTCACAAGAGTGAAGATTCATATCTCCCTAGCAGTCATAAGTAGAAGGATTAGCCTTGCCAAGGAGAAGAGTCAGCTTGTCATCAGAGGCACGAAAGATAGGTGAAATATACAGAAAAGTTTTGAGTTGTAAAGCAGAGGAGATGAGGAAGATTGTTACAAAGGACCATAATTTTTTCATTAATGTAGGAGGTTAGGTGATTTGAGAGGTGAAGAGGTACAACTTGTGTTGGGATCTTCAAGGGGATTTAAGGAATGCAATAGAGAGATAAAGGATAATTGTGTTAGAGTGAGGGTCCAGGGAAGCAGTATGCATAATATGAAGCATTGAAATCCAATATCTAATGCTCACTACATGAATTGGTGGTTAAATTTAACTCCTTCATTTGTATTTGACAGATTTCTCGGCTTACATACCCACACTCATTCATACTGGTCAATTGGATCTCCAAAAGGGAAACTACTTCTACTTTTAGGATCCTGGGTATAACTTTGTGAGTTTACTAAAACTAGCTAACAATCTCCTATTTGTTTTCCTGGACACAATAGATAAAGTACTGGGATAGAGTCCTGAGTTCAAATATAGCCTCAGACATTTACTAGCTGGGAGACTTTGGGTAAGACACAACTCTTGTTTGCCTCAATTTCCTCATCTGTAAAATGGAAATGATAGCAGTACTTACTTCCCAGGATTGTTGTGAGGATCAAATGTGATAATAATTGTAATGCTCTTAGCACAGTACCTGGTGCATAGTATTATATAAATGTTAGTTATCATTATTATTGTTTCCCTTAATAATCAATCATAGATTCAGTAGTTCTTTTGTAAAGGTATTGATTAAAGAACTATCACAAGAACATAGTTATCAAGTATCTCTCCCACAAAAGCACACACAGCCTACTAGAGGAAAAAGTAGGCATACATTTGGATCTTGATGTCTGGAAGGTCTTCACAAAGTTCATTGCAGAATGTGATATTATTGCCAGATGAGTTATTCTGCTCTATAGCTGGGATAGCTCCACTCATGACATGATATCTCTGAACTCAGTAAGTCTCTTGACTTCTGGACTTCCTCCTCATAAAACTCATTGTCAGTATGTTTACCTTCTAATACGGAACACAACACACAAAAGGGAACTGAAATGTGGGAGTGGGTTGAGGTGGTTGAGGAAAAGTCAAGGACAGAGCAAGAGGAAATAGAAGTCAAGAAAGTCAGGACCAGAGCTGGGAGGAGAATAAAGACTGGCCAGTATAAACTGAGGGAAGTAAATAATTAATATAGTCTAGGTTAGTAAATACTTTTCTAGACCATACTTAGTCAAACTCCTCTAGGGACCTGAGGTGAAACCATTGGTTTTCCTGATATTTCTGGCAAGACACACTGACCAGTCTGTTTTTAGAGGAGGCTTATTATACCACACATGTCATGAGTTCTGGCCAATGCTATACCATAATTTCTACTTTGTAATCTACCCATGTACATTCTGTAACCAAGTGCATAGCGTACCCATTAAAAATGACCAAGAAGCAGACAGGAAGTTACAAAATTATTGGTTTAAACCATCAAACTGGCATTTGCCCAAGCACATTGGCAAACTGTTTACATGGAGATAAAATAAACCATCTGATCTGATTTGTGATGATTTATTCCTAAAATTCCTGGTGTGGACCACTAACTAGGTAGCAGGGTTGGGAGGGGGAGGACCCCCAAATTCAGTTGCTTACCTCTTCTAAAAATAATAACCTTTTGACTGAGTCTTTCTATTCTTCTTCCAACCAGGCTTAGATCTCCTTTATTCTAAAAGAAAAAAATCTTGTCTCAACCGTGATACCCTCTAAACTATCATATTCTTCTGCATTACTGTCAAACTGGAGAAAGAGTAGTAAGTTATTCTAGAAAGAAAAATCCCATGCAGGTCAAAATATCTACAGTAATAGTTTTTGTGGTAGTAAAAAGTGGGAGGGTAGGGTTCAGTGATGAGAAAATGACTCAACATGTTCGACATGGGGAATGTAATGAGACTACGAGGAATTCAGAGAAACATAGGAAGACATATAAAGTGATACAAAATAAAGAAAGCTTCACCAAACTCCTAATAAGCACAGTGACTATAAAAATAGCTAAACTGAGATCAATGGCAATGAAAAATTCTGGTAATGGAAGACAAAATGGAAACATATTGTTTCTTTCATTGGGCAGATGAAGGATTATGGGTGGGAAATATAGCATACATCATCAGACTTAATTGCAATCAGTTGGTTATACTTCATTGCTTGGCAATGTTACAAGGGAAAATTCAGTGGGATGGATAGGGAGATTTGAGAAATTACTATGATTTTTTTAAAAGGGGTAGAAAGGAGGAAGTATATACTGTTTTATATGGACTTCCCTATATCTTTGTCTTTTCAGATGCTTCCTAGCTCAGTTGATACCTTCTTCTTGAGGATCTCTCTGATGCTCCATCCTCCCTAGGTGAGAGTGATTTCTCTGGCCTCAATTATTTCTTAAAGCGGTAAGCCTAGAGTTTTTCTTTGAACTTCTCCCCAGCATCTAATACCAAGCATTGAACATGGTAGGTGCTTAATAAATTTGTTGCCTTATAGTCATTTCATATTTTTTTAAATCCTAGTAGCATATAACAATGGGTGATTATTAACTAGTTAAGGAATGATAAGCAGAAGATTTATTAAAAAGAAAGGATGTGATAGAATGATAGGAATAAAATAAATAAAACACAGTTCCTGGCAAGTTGAGCATAATACCAAGGTGTTCTTATGGTTATTCTGGTTGGTAATCCTGTAATTGAAGGAGCCTTAACTGTGAGAGGAACATGATGATTGTGGTGTAACCTCAGAAACATTCACTGCTGTGGCTTTCCATATAATTACCAAGGCCATCTCTGGAAGCAGGAAAGCCATGTTCAGCAATGTAACTACATAAAAATGGATCATTTGCAAAGATCCTGAATAAATGGCTTCTTGGCATATGATTTGCTGCAACTGTCTATGTCTTTCTTTAGGTGAAGTTCAGTATGTATTTTTTCTGAGATTTCTCCAAATCCATGGTCCTGTACCTAAAGGACTGTCCTGAGCACTGGGGATAGAGAGACAAAAATAAGCAGTCCCTGCCTTCAAAGAGCTTAAATTTTATTGGGACTTACAACACAGTAGTAAATAAATAAAAATTAATATAGAGTATCATAAAGTATTAGAGAAGAAAATGGCAAACCATTCTAGTATTTTTTTTTCTTTCTTTTTTTTTTTTTTTTTTTTCCATTTTTTTTTTCCATTCTAGTATTTTTGCCAAGAAAACACCAAATTGGGTCATGAAGAGTCAGGATAACTAAAAATGACTGAATAACAACAAAATCATAACATAATTTCAAGAGAGAGAGATATTGTTAATAATTAAGGATGGAGAAGAGCATAGGATAAAGTCTTATGTAGGAGGCATCACCTGTGTCAAAAGGTTGTTGGGGATGTCTGTGTGGTGAAGATAAGGAATTACTTCATTTTAGACATATGAAATTTTAAGCAAAATACTAGCAAGGAGATTACAGCAAGATATCACAAAGATCATATATTATGACTAGGTGAGGTTTTTACCAGGGATACAGGACTAGAAATTCCATTTTAAAATAATTGCAGACAATATAAAATACTTAGAAATCTACTTGCCAAGACAAACCCGGAAATTACATAAACACAATTACAAAAAACACATTTTTCATAGATTTAATTGGGAAAATATTGGTTCTTTAAATGTAGGCTAAATTATTATAATAAAATTACAATTCTGCCTAAGCTAATTTATTTATTCAGGGGAAAGCTATATGGAACATTGGATAGAGTATAAGCCCTGGAGTCAGTAGGACCTGAATTTAAATCTGGCCTCAGACACTTAACACTTAGCTGTATGATCCTGAGCAAGTCACTTAACTCCAATTGCTTTGTAAAACAAAAAGCAAACAAAAAAAAAAATTAAAATTACTCATTCAGTACCATGCCAATTAAACTACCAAAGAAATATTTTATAGAATTTTTTAATATAGTAGTAAAATTTATCTGGAAAAACAAAGGATCAAGAATATCAAGAGAATCAATGAAAAAAATGTTAAGGAAAATGGTCTAGCAGTTCCAGATTTCAAGCTATATAACTAAATACTCATCAGAATATTCTTGTATTGGCTAAGAAATAAGACAGTAGTAAATTATCATAATCATTTAGTAATCTTTGATAAACTCAAAGATCAAATATTTTGGGTTAAGAACTCACCATTTTGACCAACAGGAAGATTTCAGAAAGACCAGAAGAGACTTACATGAACTGATGCTGAGTGAAATGAGCAGAACCAGGAGATCATTATATACTTCAACAACAATACTATATGATGATTAATTCTGATGGACGTGGCTCTCTTCAACAATGAGATGAACCAAATCAGTTCCATTTGTTCAATAATGAAGAGTATCAGGCTACACCCAGCAAAAGAACTCTGGAAAATGAGTGTGAACCACAAAATATCATTTCAAATCCCTCTTTTTTTGTCTGCTTGCATTTTTTTATTCCCTTCTCGGGTTAATTTTACCTTATTTCTAAGTCCGATTTTTCTTGTGCAGCAAAATAATTGTGTGGATATATATACATATATTGTATTTAACATATACTTTAACATATTTAACATGTATTGATCTACCTGCCATCTGGGGGAGGGGATGGGGGAAAAGAGGGGAAAAGTTGGAACAGAAAGTTTTGTAAGGGTCAATGCTGAAAAATTACCATGCATATATCTTGTAAATAAAAAGCTATAATAAAAAATAAAATAAAATAAATAAAAATTTAAAAATAAGTAAAATAAACTGAACTTGAATTTTGCGGGGGAAAAAGAACTCACCATTTGGTAAAAATTGCTGGGAAAACTGGAGAGCAATTTGGTAGAAACTAGGCATAGACATACATCTCACACTGCATACCAAAATCAAATAAAAAATGATAAGCAATTTAGAAATAAAGGGTAGGGTGATATAAATAAATAGGGCAGAGTAGAAAACATGTGCCTGCCAGATTTATGACTAAAGGAAGAATTTATGTCCAAACAAAAGATACAAGAGATTATGAGAAGCAAAATGGGTAATTTTAATTACATGAAAACTAAAAAGGTTTTACACAAACAAAACCAATGCAGCCAAAATTAAAACTGAAAAAAATGTATCAATTTTCTCTGATAAAGACCTCATTTTTCAAATATATAGGGACCTTAGTCAAATTTATAAAAATACAAGTTATTCTCCAATTGACAAATGATTAATAATATGGACAGATAGTTTTCAAAATAATAAATCAAAGCTATCAATAGTCACATGAAAAAAGAACTAAATTTATTATGGATTAGAAAAATGCAGATTAAAGCAGCTCTGAAATATCATCTCACACTTCTCAGATTATCTAAGAAGACAGGAAAGGAAAATTACAAAAGCTGGAGAGTATGTGGAAAAATTGGGACAATAATGCAATGTTGGTAATATTATAAACTAGTCCAACCATTCTGGAGAACAATTTGCAATTATATCCAAAGGGCTATAAAACTGTGCATATCCTTCAAACTTGCAATACTAGGTCTATATCCCATAGAAATATATAAAAGGGAAAAGGACGGTTTCTACAAAAATATTTGTAACAGCTCTTTCTGTGGAGGCAAAGAATTAGAAATTAAGGGGATTCCCTTAAATTGGGGAATGACTAAACAAGTTGTAATATAAGATTATGAGGGAATTCTATTATGCTATAAGAAATGATGAGCAGACTGATTTCAGAAAAACCCATCCAGATTTACATGAGCTGATGCCAAGTAAAATGAGGAAAACCAGGACAACATTGTACCACAGTAACAGAAATATTGTAATGATGATCAGCTGAATGACTTACCTACTCAGATCAATATCCTGATTCAAGACAATTCTAAAGGACCCATGATTAAAAATATTATTCACTTCCAGAGAGAATTGATGAATTCCAAATGCAGATTGAAGCATACCTTTTTTAAGTTCTTAATTTTTATTGTTTTTTTTGTGTTTTCTTTTCAAGCATGACTAATATAAAATTATTTTGCATGGTCTTATATAATTTTTAGGGGCAAGAGGAAGGAAAAGAATTTGGAACTCCAATTTTTTAAACAACTTTAAATTTTAACATGTAATTGTGGAATATTTAATGAAATAAAAATACTTCTGGGGAGGGAAGGATGGGAAAAATTAAAACAAAAGGTTAGGCAATTGTAAATGTTATAAAATTACCCATGCATATATCTGGTAAATAAAAACTATTAAATTAAAAAAAAAAGAAATAAAAATACTTCTTTAAAAAAAACTACTGTCTTTCAAACATTGGAAGGGATGTGGGTAAACAGGGACACTAATACACTGGTGTGGAATTGTGAATGGATCCAACCATTTTAGAGAGCAATTTGAAGATATGCCAAAAAAAAGTTATCAAAAGGGGACCCACATGTGCAAAAATGTTTGTGGCGGCCCTTTTTGTAGTGACAAGAAACTGGAAACTGAGTGGATGCCCATCAGTTGGAGAATGGCTGAATAAGTTGTGGTATGTGAATGTTATGAAATATTATTGTTCTGGGGACCTGTGTGTGCCAAAATGTTTGTGGCAGCTCTTTTTGTTGTGGCTGGAAACTGGAAGTTGAATGGATGCCCATCAATTGGAGTATGGTTGGGTAAATTATGGTATATGAAGGTTATGGAATACTATTGTTCTGTAAGAAATGACCAGCAGGAGGAATACAGAGAGGCTTGGAGAGACTTACATCAACTGATGCTGAGTGAAATGAATAGAACCAGGAGATCTCTGTACACTTCAATGCTGTATGAAAATATATTCTGATGGAAGTGGATATCTTCAACATAAAGAAGATCCAACTCACTTCCAGTTGATCAATGATGGACAGAAATAACTACACCCAGAGATGGAACACTGGGAAGTGAATGTAAATTGTTAGCACTACTGTCTATCTACCCAGGTTACTTATACCTTTGGAATCTAATACTTAATGTGCAACAAGAAAATGGTATTTACACACATATATTGTATCTAGGTTTTACTGTAACACATGTAAAATGTATGGGATTGCCTGTCATCGGGGGGAGGGAATAGAGGGAGGGGGGAATAATTTGGAAAAATGAATACAAGGGATAATATTATAAAAAAATTACTCATGCATATATACTGTGAAAAAAATTCCAAAAAAAAAAAAAAGAAATATTATTGTTCTGTAAGAAATGATCAGCAGGATGAATTCAAAGAAGCCTAGAAAGACTTATATGAACTGATGCTAAGTGAGCAGAACCAGGAAATCATGATACATGGCAACAATAAGATTATATGATGATCAATTCTGAAGGCGTGGCTCTTCTCAACAATGAGATGATTTAGGTTAGTTCCAATAATTTTGTGATGGTATGAGCCATCCACACTCAGAGAGAGGACTGTGGAAAGTGAGTATGGTTTATAACATAGCATTTTCACTTTTTTTTTTTTTTGTTTTTTGCTTGCATTTTATTTTATTTCTCATTTTTTACTGTTTGATTTGATTTTTTACTTGTGCAGCAAGATAATTGTATAAAAATGTATGCATATGTTGAATTTAACATATTTTTCTAGCATGTTTAACATAACGGATTACTTGCCATCTAGGGGAAGGGGTGGGAAAAATTGGAACACAAAGTTTTGCAAGAGTTAATGTTGAAAAATTATCCATGCATATGTTTTGAAAATAAAAAGCTTTAATTAAAAACATTTTAAAAACACTCTCTTTTCCCTTTCTTTGTATCCCTGGCACTTAACACAATGCCTGGCACATAGTAAGCTTTTAATAAATGCTTTATTGACTGACTGATTAGCTCAATTGGTTAGAAATTGATACCAAGTGAAATCAAATTTGGGAACAGGTAGACTTCATACACATAAATTTCTGTCTTCTGCACCTAGATTTCATAGTTATGACTAGCTGTCTAAAAATAAATTTTCCTCATAACAGCCTGGAGAGTCAACTGCATACTAAGTATATGTCGGACAACATTTCATTGTTTCGGTTAGATGAGGCTTAATTGACTCTATGTGACAATCTCTGAAGCAATAGTTGGTCAGGTAAAGGTCATGTCACACCCCCAGGAATATCATCTGTGAGAATATTTTGCTTCCTCCAATGGTTTGTAATAAAGAACTGCTTTCCATTTCCTATAACCTGTAAATATCTTTCAGTAAGCCCAAGTTCAGCAGCATCTCTCTCCTACACTAGGAGTTGGTTGAGCCAGATGAGCTGCCATTCATATTGGATAGAAGACCCTCAGCTAATACTTGCAGTACATGTAGATAATTTCCATTAGAGGAAAGGCTGTTGAGATAATTACACAAAAGATCTCCAAGTATTTTGAAGTGTGTGTAATTGTGTGTATATGTGTGTGTAATTGGAATAAAGAACAGGTAGAGTTTGGGGATGACTTCAATGTGAAAGAATATAAAGATTTTAGAAGAAAATTTTAACATATTTTGAGCTAAGATTATATACATTCTATGCAACAAAATATATTGTTATCTTAAAGAAAACCAAAATCTCCCAAACTATAAAGTTGTGCATACCTGTTGATCCAGCAGTGCCACTGGGAAGCAAAAGGGAAAAGGTGTACATGTGCAAAAATGTTTGTAGCAATTCTTTTTGAGGTGGCAAGGAATTGAAAATTGAAGGGATGCCCATGAATTGGAGAATGGCTGAATAAGTTGTAGTATAGAAATATAATGGAATATCAGTATTCTATAAGAAATGACCAGCAGGATGATTTCGGAGAAGCCTGGAGAGACTTACATCAACTGATGATGAGTGAAATGAGCAGAACCAGGAGACCACTGTACACAGTAACAAAAATATTATGTGATGATAAGCTGTAATAGACTTGGCTGTTCTCAGTAATATCAATGATTCACGACAATTCCGAAAGACTCATGATGGAAAACATTATCCACAGCCATAGAAAGGAAGATGGAGAATGAATGCGGATCACAGCACACTCTTTTCACTTTTTGTGTGTTCTGTTCCTTCTCATGGTTTTTCCTTCTTGTCCCAATTCTTCTTTTACAATGTGACTAATGTGGAAATAAATTTAACACGTTTGTGTGTGTGTGTGTGTGTGTGTGTGTATATATATATATATATATATATATATATATACATATATATATATATATATATATATATATATAACCTATATCAGATTGCTTGTTGTTTTGGCAGGGAAGAGAAGGAGAATAATTTGCAATACAAAATCTTACAAAAATGATTGTTGAAAACTATCTTTACATGTAATTGAAAAATATGATATGCTTTTAAGTGAAAAAACTTCCAAGTCTTATTAAAAATTCTAGTAACCTAATAATAACTACTATTTGCATAGTGCTTTAAAGTTTGTGAGGTACTTTATATTACTGACATATATGAACCTTAAAACAATTCTGGATGATATATACAAGTATGATTATTCCCATTTTGCAGAGAAGGAAACTGAGGCACCACAGATATTATTTCAATTTTGTAGGGAAAGAAAAGAAATTGAGGTTCTAAGAGGTTAAATACTTTCCCCATTATCACATAGTTAATAAGTTTTTCTTATTAAGGCAAAATTCTAAATTGCACTTCCAAGTGCAGAGCTCCACCTATTATGCTATGGTTGAGAGGGTGAAGTTGAGGCACAGGGATGGAAATAAGCAACATGGCCTGAAGTTTGGGAAATAGAGCACCTAAAAAAGGTGACAACTGCTCATTAACCCATTGGATTGACTAAATTTGACAATAAATCTGTTTAAAAAAATCAAACCAAATCTAAGTACTAGTTTGTGTTTAGAGACACCCTGAGTGACTGTTTCTTATTACTCTGATTGACCCATAGAAATTGTGCAGGAAACAGTTTCTATTCTGATCATTTTGAAAATAAAGTTTGTGCAAGAAAAAAAATGTGACATTTTGCTAATTTTGTTTCCATTCTCTAATATTTTGGTTTATAACAGACAATAGACATCTTACTGGTATTACCTGGATTTTCTGGAACATCAGTCACAAAAGCAAAGTTTTCTCAAGTGTAGGCCTTTTCGACAGGTTAAATCCTTAGGAAAATCTTAGTGCCTCTATGGGGGAATCAGGCAATGCTCCTGTGTATTATGCCTCTCAGAATTTGGCAGAAGTCAGCATTTGAATTCCAAAAGGCTAGCTAGCTATGCAACATGGAAAATTATAAAGAAATCTTTTCTGGAGGAAGAGACACCTCACCTAAATGCAAACTCACTCATCTCTCAAGATTAAATAGATAGACTGGTATTCAGTCAGATAGGTAGTAGATAGATAGATAGATAGATAGATAGATAGATAGATAGATGAATATATCAATGGATAGATTGATAGATGTATGAACAGATAGCAGATAGATATATTTTAAAGGGATTTTATACATATTTACAAGGGATAGTTTTTATTTAGTGAGAAGGGACAAGAGATCAAATAGGAGAGCAGAGTGGTTGTCAAAGTTAGTCTTTTAAAAAGAATCAATGAATCATTCATTTAAGCAGATGAGAGTAGAAGAAAGTTCAGAAAGGGAATGCATATAAACAGGGCAACCTTGTCCAATATGAAATATTAAATCCAAACAGGCTATATATAGTGGAGATTCAAATTTTCATATGCAGATCTTTTTCTTTTCATCTTGTATAGATAGATTTTCATATTCATTGATGTTTGTTAAATTAATAATAATAAAAATGAAATTTTAAGCCATCTGGTTCTAATCTCTCATTTTACAGATGAAGAAACAAACTGAGGCTCACATGGATTGATTTTCCCAAAGAACACAAATTAAGTCTCAGAGCCAGGATTCAATCTAGGTCCTACAAATGTAAATCCAATTTACTTTCCACCAATAGAATTGAGTTGACTAGAATTAAACTAGTATTTCTCCTTTTTCCCAATTATCCCTTATCATTTCTAAAGAAAACTCCAGTTTTGAAGTTGAAAGATATAGATTTTTTTTGCCACTAATTAACCATTAGATCATATCATTTAACCATTCTTCATTTTGTTTTCATTTAATTCAAAATGGGTTCCTATAATACTTTTTTTTTTCTTTTTCGCAATGGAATTTGGGTTAAGTGACTTGTCCAGCCAAGAGATATTAAGTATCTGAGGCCAGATTTGAATTCAAGTCCTCCTGACTCCTAGACTAGTGAGCCATCTAACTGCCTCTATAATATTTTTATTACAATATAATACAAAACCTTACAGCGTTGTTCTGAGGACAGTGCTTTATAAACTACCAAGTGCTTTAGAATGATAATAATAATTATAATAATTTATATAAAGTCCTTAAGGTTCATGAAGTACTTTATATATAATATATATATATTCCCAACAAACCTGTTGGAGGGAAATGCCACAGAAATTATTTATATATTCATTTTATAAATGAATGAATGAATAAAGCATTTAATAAGTGCTTTCTACATTTAGCTAAATTCTGGACTTACATATAGAAGAGTAAGACTAGACCTACTCTCAAGGAGCTTGCATTCTAATGGAGGAAGAACACATATGGAAAATTTCAATTGTAAGTCAGATGAAAATATTGCATGTTTACATAGGGTATAGAAGTAAAGCAAATGTCGATGCCTTCTCTTTAATGCCATTTTCACTGATAAAATCACACAGTTTCTGATGCTGAACCATTTGGCAATGCCAAGGATTTGGGCAGCCAGAACTTTCCTTCTTGGGTCTTCAGTCCCTGTGGCTGGACCTGTACATTGCTAGATTGCATGTCCACAAGTTTTCTTCCCAACATGATGGCTTAGGGTAGGGGGCTAGCTCTTGGGTTCAAGGTTCCAGTCTGTCTCTAATGGGCCTAAGGGGAGATGGGGTGCTAGGTAGTGATCAGAATTTCTCCCATTTCTCCCATGAGATATTTTGCTGCTTTAGCTAAGCTGACTTGCCTACTCTGCATGTGGCAGGTGGTTGGCAAGTGGTGAAAAAGGCTAACCATTCGCCATAGGAGTTGCTTTTCCAATTGATGATTATGAGGGCTGTGTCAGAAGAAGGACCCATATTCAATGTGTACTGCTACTCATAAGACTCCCTGTTACTGATGATGATGAGAAAGGAGTCCCCCTTCTTCATATATATATATATATATATATATATATATATATATATATATATATATATATTTAATGATGGCTGTAGGGACTAGACTAGAAGCAAGTCTGTTGGTCCAGGGGAAACTAGTATTCCCAAGGTTCTTAAGATCTGAATCTAGAATTGTTAGATAAAGAGAATCAATGTGTTGCCCAGATTCAGAGAGTTACCTATCATCATCATCATCATCATCATCATCATCATCATCATCATCATCATCATCATCATCATCCCAATGGCCTCCCTGGGATGGAGATAGGGATTTATTTCTTTAGAAGGAAGAACATAAATTATAAAAAAATCATTGCTTTCTCCTTTGGCTCTCCATACAGTTGGAACCAGATTTGACTGAGTCATTATAATCCTGTTCTCCCACCTGGCCAAAGCAGGCTGCTCCCAAAGTGCCAAGGGTGGCAACAGAATGCTGATTTTTCTATGTTTCTGAACCTCCAGAGGATAGCAGAGACACAAACGTCATCTTAAAGTGCTTGTGGCTCTCTCCTCAGACACACCCAATGGCAAAGTTCCAGGTGCTCTTAGTCATGCAATCTGATGATTAAGTAAGAGAAACATTAAAGTTTGGTATTTAGCATTTCTATCCTTGTGGTCTGATAGAGCCTTCTTGAGGGCACAATAATGCCTAACAAGTTTCTCTTCTTTTTTCTGTTTCTTCTTTTGGGCAAAGCCTGGTTTGGTGATTTTTAAGTACTAAATTTAGTACCAAAAGCCCTCAGCTTCAAATCCCAGCTCTATTCCTTACTAGTTCTATGATCACTTCTCTGAACCTCAGTTTTCCCATCTATACAATAGGAGAGCAGAAAAAAGACTAAGAAATTAGATGCTTTCTTGGATTCTTTCCAGCTTTAAGTTCTAAAATTCTAGGACACCCTGAAATAGGAAATCAATGCTACTCTTCCTCCTCTGATTTAATCAATCAATTAATAAACATTTTTAAGCATCTATGATGCACCAGATACTGTGCTAAGCGCTGGGGACACAAAAAATGACTAAAGACAGTCAATCCTTGAATTTAAAGCTAAAAGAGACTTTCGTGATCTTCTAGTTTAGCCCCACTCCCGTTCCGCCCCCCATTTATAGAAATCAGATGATTTTTTGTAAAATAAAGAGGTCTTGCTGTTTGTTCAGATGCTGCCCTTAGGACTGGTTACTCTGGCTCGGGGCATCAGGCTTCCATCTGCATCCTTTACCCTTGGAATGTTCATCTGTTCTTGAGAGCAACAAAAGCCACTTTATTCAGGGCAGGAGAACATGTGGAAGCACAATAGAGAGGTAATTATAGGGATGGAAAGGAGACATAGATTCCACTTTTGTACAATTGGGGAACGTGGGTTTGCTGAGAGTTCTCATTCCAGATGTTTCAGTCCTACCACTCACATTCCATATATAACTAGGCTTTGCCATTCTCACAGCATCATTGCTTTGGAAACACGAGGATAGGGAAGTGGAGGGGTTTTTTGGGGGAGAGAGGGAAGAAAAGGGGGCTCTGGAAACTAAGCAGGCTACTTGGTATTACCAAGTTTTCTGTGTACTTGAGCCTGGAAGCCTGGAAGGAGAACACAACAGGAAAGCAGAGGAAGAAAGAACCAATGAGCAGCTAACAAAGTCATTCTTAAATACATCTTCTAAAACTTTTTCCACTCATGGTCCCTTTTCACTTGAAAAAGTTTTACATGACCCCAGATATATAGTGATGTAGAATAAGGATAGAAATAGAACATTTGCTGATAATAAATCATAATTTCATGACCCCCACCTGAATTCAGTTACAAGATCTCATATAGGATTGTAGATCACAGTTTAAGAAGCTAAACAGTAGATCAGTGGTCAATTTTCTTTTTTAAAATTTTTATGTATTTATTTTTAAGAATTTAACATATACTTTTATTTATTTTTATTGAAACTTTTTATTTGCAAAGCATATGCACGGGTAATTTTTCCAACATTGAATCTTGCATAACCTTTTGTTGCAAATTTTCCCCTCCTTTCCACCCACCTCCTTCCCTACCTGACAGGTAGTCCAATACATGTTAAATATGTTGAAATACATATTAGATCCATTATATGTATACATATTTATGCAATTAACTATCTTGTTGCTCAAGAAAAGTCAGATCAAAAAGGAAGAAAAAGAAAAACTGAGAAAGAAAACACAATGCAAGCAAATAACAGAGAGAGTGAGAATGCTATGTTGTGTTCCACACTCTATTCCCATGGTTCTCTCTTTGGGTGTAGATAGCTCTCTTCATCACTGAACAAGTGGAACTGATTTGAATCATCTCAGTGTTAAAGAGAGCCACATCCATCAGAATTGATAGTCATATAGTCTTCTTGTTGCCGTGTTCAACGATCTCCTGGTTCTGCTCTTTTCACTCAGCATCAGTTCATGTAAGTCTCTCTGAAATCAATCTGCTGGTCATTTCTTAGAGAACAATAGTATTCCATAGCATTCATATTCCATAATTTATTCAGCCATCCTCTAATTGATAGGCATTCGCTCACTTTCCAGTTTCTGGCCACTACAAAAGGGCTGCCAAAAACATTTTTGTGCATATGGGTCCCTTTCCCTCCTTTAAGATCTCTTTGGGATATAAGCCCAGTAGTAACACTTCTGGGTCAAAGGGTATGCACAGTTTGATAACTTTTGGGGCATAATTCCAGATTGCTCTCCGGAATGGTCAGTGGTCAATTTTCAAATGAAGAAATGCAAACTATCAATAATCATATTAAAAATTAACAAAGTCATGAGTGGCAAGGGAAATACAAATTAAAACTGAAGTTCTGCTTCACATACATATGATGGACAAAATGACAAAAGATGTTATTGCTGAGGAAAAAGATGAGAAATTGAATTTTTGGAGAATCTATAAAAAAATTAGCATTTTTTCAGTACTCACTACGTACCAGACACCTGTGCTCAGAACTGAAAATAGAAAGAAAGGCAAAAATAACATGCTTTCCCCTCAAGAAATTCACATGCTAATGGGGAGACAACATAGAAAGAACTATGTACATTCAAAACATATACAAAGAAGATAAAGATAATCTGAAAGAGGAAAGGTTGATGGTACAGTGGATAGAGCACTGGGCTTGGAATCAGGAACACTCATCTTCCTGAGTTAGAATCTGCCTTCAGACACTAACTGTATGATTTTGGGCAAGTCACTTAATCCTCTTTGCCTCCGTTTCCTCATCTGACAAACCATCCAGTATCTTCTGCCAAGAAAACTCCATAATGAATTTTCAAAGGATCAGACATGACTGAAGTGACCTCAACAACAATGAAAAAAAATCCAAAAGAAGTATTAATAGTTACACAGTGAGGAGACTGGGAAAGGCAAAGGTATAATAGTAAACGTTTAATAATTGGCTCCTTGTACCCCCCAAAAATAATTACACTTTTGTTTAATGTGCATTATTAATAGTTTTTCATTTACTTTCTTAAGCTCTAGATAATCAATAAAACAGTCAATCAATCCCTGCTTTGTAGAATTTGTGAGGTGTAATTGCTCACATTGAAAATTTAACAATCAATTCTAATATCAACTAGTTCCAACACACTCTTGGGGAAAGGTTTCCTATAGAAGGTAAGATTTAAGCTGAGTCTTAAAGCAAGTCAGGGCAACTAAGAGGGGAGACAGTCAGTGAAAAAGCTTAAAAGTCACAAGATGGAGTATGATATTCAAAGAAACTGGATCATACAGTGCATGGAGCAAAAAGTAAGAATATGGAAAAGGTAGGACTTCCTCATACAAACTTAATTCTCTACCATCCAGCTTTTGTTCTCATCATTCCATGGAAAATTTCCAAACCATTAATGATCTATATTGCTAAATCTAATTTTTTTTTCAATCTTTATCCTTCTTGACTTCTCTGTAGCCTTTTATACTGTGCAACACCCTCTTCCCCTAGATATATTATATATCTTCCTGGTTCTCCTTCTACCTTTCTGGACATTCCTTCTCAGTCACTTTTGCTGGATCCTCATCCAGATCATGGGTATGGGAATCCCACAGAGATCTTTCTTGAGCCCTCTTCTCTTCTCTTCTCCCTCCATACTATTTTACTTGGTAGCTTCCTTAGAGGTAGAGAAATTATAGAATGACTTAATTGAAAAGATGAGCCTGAAGAATCATGGTAAAAATATGCTGGAACACAAAAGAAATAAGAAATAAGGGAAGTCAAAGACCTCCATGAAAAAGTTCAAAATCTATATATTAAGAATACTATCTTCAAGAAGAATTAGGAGGAATTGACTATAGTAAGCACCATGGGACATCACAAAAAAAAATGCTTGTATTTTAATAGATATAAAATGACTAGTTATCAACATAGGAGCAATTTCTAAATCATCTATTTATAGTCAAACCACCAACTTCTTAGAGTGAAGATAAAATTATACCAAATAATTTAAAAGTATACAAATGAAAAGTTATGACATGTAATCAAGGTATTCCTGTAACCCTGTGATTTATTTAAGATCATAGGTCAGAACAGGTCAAAGGACAATGGACCTATTTAAGTAAATTTTTGACACTAACACATTAGAACTAGAATAACAGACATCATCTCAAAATATCATCATTTCTTAAATAAGGTTAACTCAGGTAAATTAATTGCTACAAAGAGGTCAAAAGAGGCCTCAGCCATCAAAATTTTGATCTCCTAGCTAAGTAAAGAAATATGTATCTAAGAACAATATTGATTTAGAATATATACTTGTTCCTAAAATCTTGTGATGGAGAAGGGTAGAAAATTGTGAAAAATATTTCCTTTTATGACAGTGAGAAGCAGTGAAGAAAAAAACATTTTTAGAAAACTTAAATGAGAGAGTCAAATAAGTCAAGTCATTATAAGGGCATGAAACTGGAAAAAAAAAAGAAAGGAAAGGAGAGGAAACAAGCATGTGCCATGTATTAAGTACTTTATAAGTATTATCTCATCTGCTCTTCATAGCACCCTTGGGATATAGATGCTATTATTATCATCCTCATTTTACAGTTTAGAAAACTGAGGCAGACAGAAATTAAGCTACTTGCCTAAAGTCACACAACTACTAAGTGTCTGGGGGAGGATTTGAACTCAGGTCTTTTAACTCCAGATGCAAGGCTCTATCAACTGTGCCACTTAGCTGCTCCAAAAGAAAAGCAAGCAGATAAAAATGGAAAAGATCTGCTAAAATGCTATAATTATTTTTCTCTGTCAATAATAGTGGAACTGTCACATTTAGTTTCTTACATCAAAGTCAGTAGATTCACTCTATGAAGAAGTTGAAACAGCACTAAAAAATGAGAAAAACATCTGCATTTAGGCAATTATTCATAGAGGAGGTTTGTGGAAGTAATGAGATTTTGGAAGCATGGAAGGATTAATCCCCATATATGTGACCCTAACATTCTCCCTGAAAAAAATAACTCTTTTTATTTTTATTTATTTATTCATTCATTCATTTAATTAGTTAGTTATTGAGTTATTTTACAGACTAGATATCCCTATATAACTTAGGCTGGAAGTGCAGTGGCCACTCACAGGCCAGTGCACAGGCCACTGATGATTAGCCAGGCAGTTTTGATCTGCTTTCTTTATGACCTGGGCTGGTTTGTCCTACTTAGATCTTTCACTTCAAGGGGCTCACCATTTTGGTGCTGGACTTGGCTTTAGCTTGACCACAACCCAGAATTCCAAAACTCAATCCATTCACCAATTTCATCTTCCCTAGTTGCAGGAACCACAGGCATGTACTTACTACCGAATCAGGTTGCCTATCATTTTAGTAACAATTTTCTATCAGTCTTTTAAAGTAATTGAACCCTATACTTTCTGAATAATTAAAAATAAGTATCACTCAGAAGACAAGAAAGAAGAGCATGATGGATGGGGACGCAAAGCATAATTAATAGAGGATTATGAACAGAGAAAACATATCTTCAAAAAAATTTATGATCCAAAGACAATATGGGTTGATCAAGTAGCAAGAGCTAAGATTACCTAGTGAGTAACTCATGAATCTTTGTGGCAAAAAGAGAAAATAAGGAAGTGCCTCAGAATATTGGGTAGATCTCCCTGTACGGAATAATGAGAGAACACAGATAAAGGATGCACAAGCATGGATGGATTACAATATGCATCAGTGGAAGAACAAGCCCATCAAAGAGATCATGGATTTTTTCAAATATTTAAGAGAGATACACCCAGAGAGATTGGGAGGGGGAAGAAAGAGAGGGGAGGGAAAGTGGGAGGGAAAGTCTTTTCCAGGGAATTCCCTATACCATCAATTCATAAATCAATATTAAAAAAGAAACTCTCTACCAATGAAAACCTACAACTGTTCTGAAATTTACCAATTGAGATATTCAGAGGTCAGATGACTTATCCAGAGTCACACTACCTGTGCATATCAGAATGGGACTTGGACTCGATATTTTGCCTTGAAGACTAAATCTGACATGGCATGCATCATGACATGCTGCCTTCCATGCATGTATTTATGATTTCATTACTATAGGGAGCTTCCAGGGAAGAAATTTCCTTTACTACTACAGCTCATCAACTTTTCTGCATCTTAAAAAAATCTCTGAGAGTTTCTGGATCAATGAGAGTCTTTCTGACTCTGAGGTAAGCTGTCTCTCATTCAAAGTTTATGTATGTTTGCATGTAAATATTGCTATCTGGATGTAGCTGTAGGTATATAAGGCAAAGGAAACATATGTCCTCTCTGTGCTTATTAAGTGAAGCTCCAGGC
Organism: Sminthopsis crassicaudata; assembly: GCF_048593235.1. Lineage (NCBI taxonomy): Eukaryota > Metazoa > Chordata > Mammalia > Dasyuromorphia > Dasyuridae > Sminthopsis > Sminthopsis crassicaudata. The sequence continues at coordinate 87,415,188 of NC_133618.1, read as the reverse complement.
AGGAGTTTTTTTAACCCGGGATCCATGAAATTGTTTTGAAGTCTTGTTTACCAGGTTTCCACCAGATTCTTGTAAAACAGGATTTTGAGTCCCATTACCATTCTGATCACCTTCTTCATATGGCACTCAAAACTGAACACAATCCTCAAATGCTGCAAAGCACAGCTCAAGACAATTACTTCCCTCATTCTAGATAGGATGTTTCAATTACTGCAGTCTAAAATCAAATCATCTCCTTTTTACTATTGCACCACATTGTCGACTCATATCAAGTTTGTGGTACAATCCAAACTTTTAGCTCCCATTCTATATTTGTGCAGATTTTTTTTTTAAACCTGTGTAGAATTTCACATTTTGCTTTGTTAAATTTCAGCTTATTAGATTCGCCCAATCATCCTAGCCTGTCAAAATGTTTGTTTTTGTATCCTAACTCTGTCTCCTCCAATTTTCTGCCTTCCACATATTTGAAAATGCCATCTTTGCCTTCAACACTAATAAAAATATTCACTAATATTAGGCCAAGGACAGATCCCTGGGTTATTTCACTAAAGACTTCCCTGCAGATTGACATCTCTTCATTAAGCCAGTTACTTAACAGCATCTGAACCTTTCTAACTTAATTATTATCCTACATTTCTTTATCTTAACCAAAAGATTACATTGGGACTCAATTTTCCTGTCTCTAAGATGGAGATAACAATACTTGCCAAACCTACCTCACAGAGATATCATAGAACTTAAATAAAACAATGTGTGTGAAAGCAATTGCAAAGTGTAAAGTTAGACCAATGTGAGGATTTGTTATTGTTACATTATTAAGTGGGAGGCATATTTTGTGACCTATTGCAGAGCAGGAAGCAGAGATGCCCTCCATGGAGCATGGGAAGCCTCCAGGCCAGTGGGAAGAATGCATGAGGTAAGGAGAACCAGCTGTGCAGAACCAGAGGTCCTTGCCTGAAGTTAGGAGACGTCTCATATCCTACGACAGGATCTTTGTCAGTGTTTCTCAAAGCTTGGTCCAGGAAGCCCAAAGACTGATCTTTTATAGAACATGCTGGTGTCCGTGAAGTGGGAATGTTTAGTCTTAGTTTGGGCCTGGATTAGTAGTTTATTTGTGCATCTAGTTAGCTTTGGAGGAAACAGCACAGTCTTAGTGAGACCAGAGTTGTGAATTCTGGACTTTCTAAGTGTCAGTTTTGCTCTATTCCATGGCTACAGATTGACCCTTCCCCCACCAACAGCCTCCATCCTCAGTCACAGGTTGACACCTAACCTCAAACCTCTCATTTATTTAACATGCTTATTAAGCATCTACTATGCTAGAGGCATTATGCTGAGTGCTAGTGCTTCCCCCAATTAATAATACCCACAATAATCCATCTTTAGGCTTCATACTCTTTTCCTGGCTATCCCACATTCCTGGATTAATTCTCTCTTTATCTCAATCTCAAAGCATCTTTCTATCCTTTTAAGATTCAGCTCAAACACTATCTTCTGCATGAAGTTTTCCCTTACTCCTCTTCCCAATTATAAGTCCCTCCTCCTCCAAAACCACCAGGCATTTAACTACTTGTTATTAATTGTTGTTATTATTATTATTAGTTAGCATTAATACAATGCTTTATAGCTTAGAAAAGATCTTTTCCTTATATTTTCTTATTCAGTTTTCACCCTGTAAGATAGATGGTGTTATTATCATCCCATGAGTCCTCAGTAACTCTCTCAATCCTTGTTCATCATGGGATGATGAGTCCTTATAAGGAACAAGGACTGAGAGAGTTACTGAGGACTCATGGAACCTTTAAGACCAGAAGAAGGAATTTCTAGCTGGTATTTTCTTGGCTACAGGTTTGGAGATGACAAGATATGATGCCAGTCCCTCTCTCTCTCTGGATCATGATGATTTAGTATAGGAGGCATCTAGAGCCAGAGGACTGAAGCAGGAAAGCATGCAGTGGAGGCCTTGGATGTTTTTGCCTTCCTCTTTGTGTTTCTTCTCCTTAAGGGTATCTTAGTTTCAATGGTGGCAAGAGCTCTGACAAAGCCATCATCTCCTAGATTGTTTGCGATTGTAATAGCAGTAGAAGGATCGGGCTTTCCACAAGGAAAAAAATTGGCACTGAAGAAAGGCCACCAGAAAAAAAAAATCTTTTGACTGGGACAATGACCAGGATACATGTGACATGTAAAATGCTTAATTAGTACCCTTGAAAAAACTGTGTTCCAACAAGACTTGAATGTTGATCTTCCAGCTAACTTTACAGATAAGTAAAGTAAATCACTGAATTCTATTATGGTTCTGTTATGCACACTATAATTCTCTTGTCTTTAGTATAACTTTCTTTGAGTAACAATAAATCTCTTGTTCTGTACTCAATTCATGTTTGTACATTGAGCACTCCTTTTACTTTCTCCCTTTTTGAGGAAAACTTAGAGTGAAAAACAGAAGTGTCTCTATAGAAGTTGGTATGGTGATGAAAGTGAGAGTAGGGAATCTCATCACTTGAGAAGTCAGGATCCCCTAGCAATGAATCCAGTATACCATATATAATAAATGTATATGTGTACTTCTCATTTCCCTTATTAGAATTTAAGTTCCTTCAAGGAAGGGTTTATTGACTTAGTTCCTTCTATATATTTTACTCCTAACACTCAGCATAGTGCTTGGCACATAGGAAGTGTTTAATAAATACTTGTTTCCTCCTCCAACCTCCCTGTTGCCAAAAAAATAGATTCATGCTGATGTTTAATCTTCCAATGTTAGCTATATATTCTTCCCTGAATCTATAGATTCAGCCTTAACACTAATTACAAACTGAACCAATGAAGGAGCACTACTTTCTGAGTCAGAGGACCTAAGTTGGAAAGTTAGCTGTATAGTGATCTAAAATAAGTCATTCAATGCCAGGACATCGGTTTTCTTATCTGTAAAATGAGGAAGTCAGACTAAATTACTTTTTTGAATGTCCAGTTAAGCTCTATCATGTTCAAAACCATAAAGATGGCTACCAACTAGCCATGTTCTTACTTGCCTCAAAGGCTATCATGAAGATTAGATGAAGTAGTACATGTGAAAGTGTTTGTAAGACAGAGAATGCTATACAAATATGTTATTATACTTAAATTTTATTCATACAAATGTCTCACTCTCTTCCCCATTTTGTACTAGCATTAATGGAAGTGACTACTTTCAAAGGTTTCAAGATACCCTATGAATACAGTCTTAACAAAACTTTGGCTTCCAAACTCCCAAGCGTGGACTTTCTACTAACAATCACAATTAGCTCAGAGTACTAAGATTTACTGAAAAAACACTATAGCTAAAAATGTCTCCTAATAAAGCTGGGCTACATTCTTTCACCAATACACACAGCTTCCACTGGAAGAGTGAGAACAAGTTTATAGCTTTATGGTGATGAAACACACTTATAATAGAACCCATGTGGACAAGCCAAATCATGCCTCCTTGTCCTACAGGACCTCAATGTGCTTTCTTTCTTTATAGTGTCCTTAGGCTACTCCTCATGGATGTAGCATCTTCTGCTGGGCAGATCACATAACTGGATGTGCTGGATCAATTCCTCTCCACAAGACTTGACTTAGTTCTTTCTGAATTCATAATTGACTCTTCTTGGCTACCAGAAGTCATGCTCCTAAAACCTGCTTCCTCCCTCATGTTTCTGGCTCTTTGTGTCTGTGTACAGTTGGAAAATGTGTGTCTCTGCTCTCTCAACATTGTCTAACTCCTAAAATGATTGCATGCCATGATCTAGTGGCTCCAACCTGTCCCCTTGAGAGAGAGAGGAGGGGAAAATAAAGACCTTCTCCTGTCTTCCAAGATTCCTTCTAGTATAAGCACAGGTGTTACACTCCACAAAACTGCTCCCAATCTGGACTCTTTGTGGAGTTGAGAGCTTGGCTTTTAAAGGGCCATTAAGGGCAAGACCAAAAATTCCTAGCCAAAGCCCTTGGCAATTCAATTGGGAAGAAACTTTTCACACTTTACAAGGAAATGTGTGTCAAGGAGCAACTTTTATAGTCCAACATCATCTTTATCTACTTTGTAATTTCTGTGGTTGTATGAGCTGGGAACCAATTGGTTAGAAGCCAATTACCCCTCCTACACAGATAGTTTCATATTTGGCAACTTTCAACATTAATGAATTAATTATGTACTTATATAAATATATACTTCTTTTATTGTTTGCTAATTGTTTTATGTCTGTGAGCTGGCTTTTTGCCTAAATTTCCTTGACAGCATGGATCATGCCTATTGTTCCTTTTATGTTTCTTACAATCAACGTAAGAAGCAATATTGTGTAGGGCACAGAGTACTGGACTTGGAAAGAGGAAGAATTGTGAAGAGGGGGGAGTCCTCATCCTAAGGATATCTATCAATCACAGGTACTTGACATATCCTTCAAGACATGACCACCATTTTGGCCACATCCTGGCCAGTGCCTATTTATTGATTATTTGGAGAAATTGATTGATGAAACAAGACTTGTCTTCTAGCCCTACTATCATCTTCCCCATAATTCTCTTCTTAAAGAGAAAGTATTCCCAAATATCAAGAATCATTGTCAAACCCTTTTGCTCAAATCCATTTAGCAAATTATTAATGCTTTTAAAAGAAGAAAGTCAATGGAGAATTTGCAATGTCTGTGGCAAATGTGGTACCTTCTTAGATATGTAGAATCTTTGCCCAGACTAGTGAACATGTCTGTGATTTTGTAGATAATCCATTTGGCCCATGAAGAAAATATGTTAACCTCAGAGATTTATAGATAGGCTCTAGTACAGGCATGTCCTCAAAGACTTAGGTCTTTAGTACAAGAAATTGTTTCATGTTTTTTTTTAACAGATTCACAAGAACAAGCCAAACACATTCCCATTCCTGCTCCCTTTTAGGTCTCTCTCTGAATTAGGATCTAGAGAAAGACTTAAAAAGTTGTGCTCTCAAGAAAGTTCCCAGTAATATGAAAGGTTGGAACTGAGATGATTATTTGTAATTCTGCAAAAGGGCTGTAGAAATACATGTCATTTGGGGCCCAATTTTAAAGGTGCAATTATTACTGGAAAGATAAAAAAGGTAGGATACCGAGTATTGAATTCAGGACAAAGGAGATATTCTTGAAAATATAAGGACCTTATATTATCTACTACTTCTAAGAGTTTTTTCCCCTTTTAAGATTTGAGAGAAATCAAGGAATATAGAAAGCAAGGAGGGAAAGAGGTACAGACATGTAACTTAGCCAGTGAACACTCAGTCAGAAGATGGAGTGTTTTGTGGGAGGAATAAAAAAAAGGGCCAGTGTTACTGAATGGCTGAATGGATGGAGGATAATAAGGTGTAATAATGGAAAAGTAGAAAAGACCCAGGTTGAGAAGAATTTTGAAGGCCAAATAGATTTTATGTTAGATCTTGAAGGTAATAGGGAGCCACTAGAGTTTATTGAGTAGGGGAGGTGATATAATCTGATTTACCCTTTAAGAAAATCATTTAGCAGTGAGAGGAGAATGAATTGGAAGGGGATAAGATTTGGGGCAGGGAGACAGATCCCCCCAACAGGCTATTGCAGTAGTCCAGGGTGGAAGTGATGCACCAAAGTGGTGGCAGTAACAAAGGGGAAGGGAGTGTATCTGAGAGCTGTTATGAAGATAGAAATAATAGGAGTTAATGATTGATTGGATGTAGAGTGTGGAGTGAGACAAAATGAAAGATTGAGGATGACATCTAGTTTGTAAGCTTGGGTGACTGGGAGGATGGTGATATACTTGACAGTAATAGGAAAGTTAGAAAGAAGGAAAAATTGGAGGAACAATGAAAAGACAACAGATTCAGGTTGGACATTGTCAGTTTAAGATATATATGTACAGGACATCTATTTTAAGATATCTAAGAGCCAATTAGAGATGTAAGGGGAAGTCAGGATAGAATTAGGCCTGAACAAGTAGATTTGAGACATCTGCAAAGAAATGATTCTTGAAACCATGGGATGATTCATATTCATTCTTTTGAATGCAGGGTTTATCATTGCATTGATCAGGGTTCTAAAGTCTTTCAAAATATTTCCTCCTCCACAAAGTTATCATTGTTTCCCTACTTCTAATCACTTTGCTTTACATTAATCCATAAACATCATTCTAGTTCCCTCTGAAACCTTCTATTTCATCATCTCTTATGATATAATACTAGTGTGTTAATTTATTTATTTAACCATTTCCCAATGGAGAGAGCAATTTTTAAAATTTCCAATTTTAACCACCACAAAAAGAGCTGCTATAAATATGTATATATATTTTACATTTAATATAGATACCCTATTCATCTTTCTTTGATCTGTTTGGTCACACCATAATGATAGAGTTGGGTCAAAGGGCATGAACAATTTGGTAACTTTCTGGACATAGTTCAAAATTGCTTTCCTTGGTGACTAAACCAACTCTGAAGCTTACCAAAAATGCATTAATGTATCTGATTTCTCATAATATTTATCATTTTCCTCTTTTGCCAGATTGGTAGGTATGAGGCAGAACTCAAAGTTGCTTACTTTGCATTTTTCTAAGTATAAATGATTTAGATCAAAGTTTCTCAAACTGTGGGTTGGGACCCCATATAGGGTCTTCTAATTGAATGTAGAAGCTGCAAAATTATGCTTTTTTTACAAATAAATGTTTGGTTTATATGTATATTTTATACACCTATATACCAAGGGTCATGTAAAAATTTCTTGGGCTAAAAGGCGTCACAAGTGGAAAAAGATTAAGAAGTCTGATTTAGATGCCATCTACATCCAGAGAAAAAACTATTGGAATCTGAATACAATAAAAGCATACTATTTTTACTTTTTAAAAAAGTTTTTTTTTTCATTTTTCTTTATCATGCTTTTTCCTTTTGTTTTGATTCTTTCAACATGACCAATATGGAAAATCATGTTAAATGTATCAGATTGCTTGCTGTCTAGGGGAGAGGAGAGAGAGGAAAATGAGGGAGGGAGAAAATTTGGAACTTGAGATCTTATAAAAATGAATGTTGGAAATTATTTTTATTTGTATTTGGAAAAAGAAGGGAGAAAAATTTGGAACTTACAAAATGAATATTGAAAACTATGCAATGTTCTTGGTGGTTTTCTGGAGGTCTTGGAGCAGCCTTCTTTTCAGCAGATTAATCACCACAAGAATAGCCAGGTATAAAGTCCAAAAGTTTTTATTGTCTCCTTTGCCCGATGCTCAGCTAGCTTTCTTGTGGCCTTCACAGGGGACTTCATTTCAATGGAGAAAATGCAGGACAGGCCAGCTACCAAGGCTGATGAAGATGGAAATGAATCTGTCTCTCCTTGGTTTTGAGAGTTTGAGCTCCCGTCTCCAATCCCCTTGTCTTCTCTGGCTCTGAGTTTATCCAAGCTTATATGTTCTCTATATTATCACAGGTGTGAATCTTGTGGAACTATGTTAAGTACTAAATACATGTACTGAAGTAGAGAACTAGATAACCATTGTATTATTATCAATTCCACTGACAACACCTTGTAAGAATCCTTGTTTCAAGTTCAGAGTTCTGACCCATAACAAAACTATATTTACATATAATTGGGAAAATATTAAGTGAATAAAAAGGAAAAAAGAAGTGATTTAGAGCATTTTTTCATATGATTATCAATAATTGGATTTCTTTGAAAATTGTCTTTTCAAATTTTTTGATCCCATCTTCTGGGAGATGTCTCTTAGTTTTACAAATTTTAATCATGAGATATTTATTAGAAAAGTTCTTTACTAAAATATTTACTCCCAGTTAACTATTTGCCTTTTAATTCTTATCAGATTAATTTGTGGGAAAAAAATCCATTTTATTTAATATAATTAGAATGATCTGTTTTATTTTGTGATGGATTTTCTAGATATTTAAGTTAATTTATAATTTAATTTATTCCAGTTCATGAATCTGAAAGGCAATTTCTTTCTGTCTGAGAGAATATTCATTAAAAGCTTACTGCATGCAATGACTATGCTAGAGAGACACTGGATCCATGATTTCATTGGTATGGAAACTCCTGGCTAAGGAAAGTCATCCTGTCAATATTATACCTCTTCTTCTATTTGAAAAGATGCCTGAGTCACTGAGAAGGGACTTGTTCACATGTGACACAGTCAGAGTAACGTTTATTAACCATACTGGGAACCATGCTTTACAAATATTTTCGGGGCCATTTTTCTATCCACCATGGCCATAGTTACTTCTTTCTGTGGTGTATACATAACAGTAGCTTAGTCAGTGTTGGAGGGAGAGGCAATAGGGGTGAGTTGAATCCTGGATTCTGGTGATAATAAAGTGAGAAAATAAGACTCAGCCCCTTCCTTGTGATCTATGAAATAACATAATAGAGGTGTTTGATTGTCTAGATTATTGAACACAATTTTGGAGAACTATCAATTGATTATGTAAAGGAAGGGTGTCCTGTATTGAGGATTCTTCTTGTACAGCTCTATCCTAGAGGATTCTAGACAGGAATAGGGAATATTACAGTCATCTACCCCACATCCTATGCAAGTGGTCATAGTTCAGGTGCTTTCTTTCAGTTGTCAAAGCCTCCCCTCACACCCTGTTCAGTTTCCTCACTTAGTTTGAGTCCCTAAACCCAAGCACAATTCCCAAACCTCCACCATAGCCCTTGGGGAAAGTGAGGGAGGACCAAAAGATACTGTCCTTCACTCTTCAGAAATCTCCAGGCCAATATGGGACGTGGAAAGTAATTTTGCTTTTTTATTTACACAAATTGTGCAAAAATTTTCACATCTATTGTTTCCATGTGCCAGATACCTTCTCCTCCCTCCTCCCTGAACCAGATAAAGCAGAATTAGACCCATTTAATATGTGAGGTCCAGAGTGAGGGTATCTTTTCATCCAGACCCTTTGCCTTTTTACCCTCCTTGCATCCCAAACTAACTCTAAGGTCTAAAACCAGTCCACCAAATGCTTTGTCCCATTTCCTTCCAGCAGCAAGAGTACTGTCAAGCACAGCCTTAAAGGATGTTTCTCATTAACAGGATCAGAAAAGGCAGTCCTCTAATAATGAAGGCAAACTCAGGCTTTATATGGGAGCACTGCTTTCCTCCAAAGCTCTCTGAAGAGCACATGAAATTGGTAAATTATAAAAACATTAATTAGATTGTTAGATAGAGCCGACACTAATCCTCAAAACATGTGCAGCAAGCCCTTTGATGGGACCTGCCTGATGCCTTCAGGGCCTGGCTGGCATTGCCTTCCCAAAAAGCTTATTATAAAGAGGAGAGGAGAGGAGAAAGAAGGAAGGAGAAGAAGAGGAGAGGAGAGGGGAGGAGAGGAGAGGAGAGGGAAGAAGAGGAGAGGGGAGGAGAGGAGAGGAGAGGGGAGGGAAGAGGAAAGGAGGAGAGGGGAGGGGAGGGGAAAGGAGGAGAGGGGAGAGGAAGGGAAAGGAGGAGAGGGGAGGGGAAAGGAGGAGAGAGGAGGGGAGGGGAAAGAAGGAGAGGGGAGGGGAGGAGAGGGGAGGGGAGGAGAGGAGAGGGGAGGGGAGGGGAAAGAAGGGGAGGAGAGGGGAGGGGAGGGGATTACATGTTGTGAGATTTTGTCTGCCGGGACACCCCATAACAAGAGGTCCCTGGGTCTTAAGCTCCCAGGAAGCCTTCCTTAAGCTACTCAAACCGATGCACTGAATATTATAGCAGTTGGTATGGACACCAACTGCAGTCACGAGCTTCTTCCAATTCTGAATCCTATGGATGTCTGATACATGAACTAGCTTATTTCAGCAGAGGCAACCTGATGTGGAAGACTGACGGCTGGTCTTGAAGTCAAAAAGACATGGGTTCCAGTATTGCCTCTAGTACAAAGCAATTATGCAATGCAGAGCAAGTTATAAAATTATGCAGTAATAAATTCAACCTCATTCTCTGCTGAAATAAGCTAGTTCATGTATCAGACATCCATAGGATTCAGAATTGGAAGGCACCTTAGAGAATATCTTGAAGTGAAGGAGAGTAAGCTCTGGATTTGCTCTCCAGGGACAAGGCTTCAAAACCTAGCTCTACTACGTATTACCTTCATGACCCTGAGAGTTATTTAACCTCTATCACTAAGATATGATATGAGAGTTATATTATAAGATTTCTGAGATTCCTCTTAGTTCTAAAACTATGATCTAGTCTAATCTCTTTTTTGAGACTGAAGCCCAGAGAAATAAAGTGATTTGACCAAACAAGACCACAGGTAGTAAACAGTAGTTGGAATTTGAACCCAGGTCATGTTATTTAAAAAAAAAAAAAAAAAAAAAAAAAGAAAGAAAGAAAAAGAAAACTCCCCTTCTATTTATGCAAGCTTCAATCCCAGTTGTTCTTGGTAATCTGCTTCTTCCTGGACTCTCATCTTAACTCACCCATCAATTCACAGACCCATTAGACCTCTCAATAGTTGATCATTCTTCCTGTCCAGCTTAGCCCAATTTTCCCAAAGTCTACAGCAGCCCAAATGGAACAGCTAGATAGGTTGTCTTCCCTGCTCTCATCTTCAGTGATGTTCTAATGTATCAGCACAGGCTGTTCTATAAACTTCTGAAGCCATCTTCAGCCCACTGTAAACCAGAGGAACTAGATGTATATCGGGGAAAACTCAAACAGTGTTTGATTAATCACCATCTCCCAACTCCAAAAGTGATAGCTGAGTTAGAAATGTTGCCGTTATCTAAATGGAATACTGCCGGGCCTGGGGTTCCCAAACAAATTGACCCTCCTTTATTTATAAACAGAACTGAAGGATGAGCTTCTTGGTTTATGTTGGGAAAGGGACATTATTCATTTTTATTCATCATACCTGCTTTTAGTGATATTGTCCACACATCCAGTGCCAAGAGAATCTTAACAACCAAAGTGGTTTATGTGCTTTTAACACCAATGTGGAGGGTTTGTGTGTACATTTAATCATATTGAGGTAGAATAGGCCTGAAATGCAGTCTGTGAGCTGAGTGAGAACTGCTTTGGGGCTTTTTGTAGGGTTGGCAAGAAAGATGACTTTAGCTGAAGCCTCAGCAGCCCCAAGGTATGCATACCTGAACCAGTGGTAGTTATAGAAAGACATATCAGATCTGTAGATCACTTGGGATGATTCTCCAAGGAATTACTTTAGAAGATAAGGAAGGCTGATGTAAATTAATATATAGACTAGAAAATTTTGCTTGGAATAATATAAAGCTTAAAAAAATCATAACATCTGGTAATTGGGCAGTGCTTTTATTCTAAAAACATTTTCCAACTTCACTGTCCTAATAGCCCCATAAATAAGGAAGAGATTAATTTCTATAATCATGGAATATTGGAATTTGTAAGGGCCTTCAGAGGTCATTGATTCTAACATGTACTGAATAGAAATTCTCTTGCCAATATTCCCCCAAAGTAGGTAACCAAGCTTTGCCTGAATATTTTCAGTTAGAGTGAATCCATCCTGTCTCAAAATAACACATTCTACTTTGGAATAACAGAGTTTTTTCCTTATATTAAGTCTAAATCTACCTCTCTACGACTTTCACCATCACTTCTAGCTTTAGCTATTAATTGAAATAAAACAAGTCTGATTTCTCTTCCAGATGGCATTCCTTCAAATATCACATATCCCCAATCTTCCTCTCCTGCACGCTAAATATCACTAGTTTCTTGAAGTGATTCTCATTTGGTACTGGCTATACCCTCATCTTCCTGTTGAGGATTATTTTTATTGTTGATTCCTCACTCTCTCTCACCCCACCCATCTCATCAGCTGTCAAATCTTGCCATTTCTATCTTTAAAACATCCTACATACTCCAGAATCTCTCTAGTCACACAGCTTACACCTTACCTTATATCCCTATCACCTCTCACCTAGATTATTGCAACAGTCTCCTAATTGAGTTTCCCCCTCCTCAAATTTCTCCTGACCCCATTCCATCTTCCACACAACTGCTGAATTCATTGTCCTTAAAGAGATATCCAACCACATGACTCCTTTACTTCTGTCTATAATAACAAATTTAGTAGACTTTATTTGGCTTATTAAACTCTTTACAACCAGATCTCAACCTATTTTTTTCCAACTACATCAGAGGATACTCCCTGTAGAACACTCTTTGCAGCCAAATTGATTTTTGTTTCTCAAACAGGACATTGTCTGATTCCCATCCCCTATGCCTTTCCACTTGCCATCCCCCATGCATTCCCCATTTTTTTCAGCCTCGTAAAATCCTTTTCATCTTGTAAAATGCAATTGAAATTCTAAATTGTGGCATTTTAATGGGCAGAACCAAGATGTAGTAAGCAGTAAATCATCTTAATTCTCTTATATTTACCTCCAAACAATTTTAAAATGGTGCCACTAAACAGATCCTGGAACAGCAGAACCAGGAAAATGAGCCAGCAATTTTTTAGCCCAAGACACTCTGAAGATTGGCAGGAAAGGTGTGTCTCACTTGTATAAAAGGGGAATCCAGGACAGGAAGAGTCCAAGCAAGTCAGCAGCAAGCCCTACCTCAACAAACCAATAGGAAGTCCAATGTGGTGGAGTAGTCAAGCACCAATATGAGGACTTTCCATCACCAGGCATTTCAATATAATCCTGGTCAAACAGGAAGCCTCCAGGGGCCAGCCTTCTACCTGTTTCAGCATAGCCAACCTTACAGGTGCCTAAGTAAATAGGTAGCTACTGGGGAGGTTTGAGAGAAACATCAGTACAATGTTAGATAAACCTACAGGGCTAGTAGCCCCTGCCACAAGAAGCCTGAGACTAACAATGTCCCTTCCATCCAGGAAGCAGAACTCACATTTTTTTTATTAAAGCTTTTTTGTTTTCAAAATATATGCATAGATAATTTTCAATATTCACCCTTGCAAAACCTTGTGTTCCAAATTCTTCCCCTCCCTTCTCCCCATCCCCTCCCCTAGATGGCAAGTAATCCAATATATGTTAAACATATGCTATTCCTCTACACATATTTCCACAATTATTATGCTGCACACACACACACACACAAAGATCAAAAAATAGGGAAAAATGAGAAAGAAAACAAAATGCAAACAAACAACAAAAAAAGTGAAAATGCTATGTAATGATCCACACTCAGTCCCTACAGTCCTCTCTCTGCATGCAGATGGCTCTCTTCATCACAAGACTATTGGAACTGAAAACTTGTATTTTTTAAAAGGGAAAAGGCCAAAAAAAAGATGAACAAAAAAAATTAAAATGAATCTGACCATAGAAAGTTATTATGATGACAGGGAAGATCAGGACACAGACTCGGAAGAAGATTACAATGTCAAAATACTTATGGGGAAAACATCAAAGAAAAATGGGAAGTAGTCTCATGTCCAGAAAGAAATCATGGAAGAGCTCAAAAAGGAGCTTTAAACTCATGTAAGAGAGATAAACAAAAAAAATGGGAAAGAAAGGAGAGTGGTGTAAAAGAATTACAATCAATGTTATCAACAAATTACAAGAATCAATAGCTTGGAAAAAAAAACTGCTTAAAAAGTAGAATTGGTCAAATGGAAAAGGAGATATAAAATGATTCACTGAAAAAAAAAAACAATTTAAAAAGTACAATTGGCCAAATAAAAAGTAAAAAAACTAATTAAGGAAAAAAATTTCTTAAAAGTTAGAATTGGGCAACTGAAAACTAATGACTCTTTGAGACATCAAGAATCAACTAATTCAAAACAATGAAAAACTAAAAGAAAATGTAAAATACCTCATTGGAAAAACAACTGACCTAGAAAACAGATCAGTATCAGAATCATTGGACTACCTGAAAGCCATAATTAAAAGGAAGACCTGGACAACATCTTTCAAGAAATTATCAAGGAAAATTGCCCTAATATCCTGGAACAAGTAGACAAAATAGGCATTGAAAGAACCCATTGTTCATCTCAGGGAAGAGATGCCAGAATAAAAACTCCAAGGAAAATTTTAGACAAATTGCAGAACTATCAGGTGAGGACAGAAATATAGCAAATGGCCAGAAAGGAACAATTTAAATATCAGAGAGTGACAAACAGATTTACTTAAGACCTATTACCTGCAATATTAAAGAATCATGGAGATGATGTTCCAGAAGACAAAGGAGGTAGGACTGCAACCAAAAATTACCTATATGGCAACTAAGAATAATATTTCAAGTGAAAAATTTGTTATTTAATAAAATAGAAGTTTTTCAAGCTTTCATAAGGTAAAGAACAATAAAAGAAATTTATCTCCAATATCAAGACCCAAGAGAAGCCTATAAAGGAAAAAAGAGAAATAAGGGATTCAAAGGAACTGAACTGTTTACATCCTTAGGTGAGAAGATGATACTTGTAATTTTTTTTGGCAAGGCAATCAGGGTTGCCCAGGGTCACACAGATAATACTTGTAAGTATCTCAGGTCCTCCTGACTTCACTGTGCCACTTAGCTACTTCCACTCCTTATAATTCTTTTCTTTTCTTTTTCTTTTCTTAAGTTACATGTAAAACAATATTTTGGGGGGCTATACATGTACACTCAGTTTTACATATTTCCATATTTATCATGTTGGAAGAGAAAACTCAGAACAAAAGGGAAAAACCACAAGGGGAAAAACGCGAACATAGCATGTGTTGATTTATATTCAGTCTCCATAGTTCTCTCTCTGGATGTGGATGGTGTTTTCCATCCAAAGTTTGTTGGGATTGCTTTGGACCACTGAACCACAGAGAAGAACTAAGTCTGTCATAGTTAATCATCACATTATCTTGCTGTCGTTGTGTATAGTGTCTTCTTGATTCTGCTTATTTTCCTCAGCAATCATCCATGTAAATCTTTCCAGATCTTTATAAAATCAGCTTGTTTGTCATTTTTAAAGAACAATCATATTCCATTACTTTCATATATCATAGCTTATTCAGCCATTCCCCAAATAATAGACATCTAATCACTTTCTAATTCTTTGCTACCACAAAAAGAGCTGCTGCAAACATTTTTGCACATGTGGGTCCTTTCCCCTCTTTTATGATTTCTTTGAGATTCAGGCCTAGTAATGGCACTGCTGGATCAAAGGATATGCACAGTTTTATAGATTCTTTGGATATAGTGCTAAATTGTTTTCCAGAATGTTTGGATCATTTCACAGCTCCGCCAGCAATGCATTATTGTCCCAGTTTCCCCATATGTCCTCCAAATTTATCATTATCTTTTCCTGTCATCTTTACTAATGTCACAGTTAGGAGACAGTACTTCAGAGTTGTTTTAATTTGCATTTCTCTAATCAATGGTGATTTAGAGAATTTTTCAATTCATTATAGATGACTTTAATTTCTTCATCTGAAAATTGTCTGTTCATATTGTTTGACCATTTATCAATTGGGGAATGACTTGTAAGTCTTAAAAATTGTTTCACTAATAGTACAGCAAGGAGAAATATACATAGAAAATGCAAGTTTAAGGTAAATTTGAGGGAATAACATAAAAATAAATTAGGCATGAGAAAGAGGAGTACACTGGGTACAAAAGGAAGGGAGAGGTAGAAGAGGGTAAATTATTTCATATGAAGAAATGTGAAATACCTATTCCAGATGGAAGAATGGGTGATGGGCATTGCTTGAATCCTACTCTTATCAATATTGACTTGAAGAGAGAATAATATATACAATCATTTGAATATAGAAATCTATCTTACCTGACAGGGAAATAGGAAAGGAGGAGATTAATGGGGGAAAGGGAACTGATATGGGGGGAGGCAGTAGACAGAAGTAAAACACTTTCAAGGAGGGAAAGGAAAGAGAAGACAAGTAGGAGGAAAAATAGGATGTAGGGCTTACAGTTAGTAATCATAACTGGGAATGTGAATGGAATGAACTCTTCCATAAAAGAGAAGCAGATAGCAGAGTGCATCAAGAACCAGAATCCTATTACACACACACACACACACACACACACACACACACACACACACACACACACACACACACACAGGCACGCACGCACGCATATGTACAAATGTATTCACACACATATTTTACAAGAATCACATTTAAAGCAGAGTATAGTAAGAGGATGGAACAGATTCTACTATCTATTATGCTTCAGCTGAAGTGAAAAAAAGCAAGAGTAGCAATCCTGATTGTAGAGAAAACAAAAGCAAAAGTAGAATTAATTAAAAGAGACAGACAAGGAAAGAAACTACATCTTGCTTAAAGGTACGATAGATAATGAAATAATTTCAATACTGAACAAGTGTTATTGCATCCAAATTCTTAAAGAAATTAAGTGAGTTAAAGGTTCATGATCAAACAAAAGAGAGGAGAGTATTACTAAATGTAAAAGAGATTATTTTGATTATACAAAATTAAAAGGCTTTTGTACAAACAACCAAAACAACCATGATTAGTAAGAAAAGAGAAAGCTGAGAAACAATCTTTATAGCAAATCTCTCTGATAAAGTTTTGCCTCCTTTCTTAAATACTTTCTTAAATAAATACTTAAATAACTGAGAATATGAACAGGTGGTTTTCAGATAAAGAAACCAAAGCTACCTATAGGTATGTGAAGAAGGACTCTAAATCACTTTTGATTAAAGAAATGTAAATTAAAACAACACTGAGGTAACACCTCATACCTATCTTATTGACGACAAAAAAGGAAAATGATAAATGTTGGAGGGGTGAGTCAAAAATTGGGACACTAATGTAGTGTTGGTGGAGATGTAAAGAGATCTAACCATTCTGGAGAGCAATTTGGAACTGTGTCCAAAGGACAACCAAACTGTGCCTACCCTTTCAGTCAGTAATACCACTACTAGATCTGTCTTCCAAAGAGATTGTTTAAAAAGGGAAAAGGACTTACATGTGCAAAAATATTGAAAATTGAAGGAATGCCCATCTACTGGGGAATGATTGAACAAATTGTAGTATACGAATGTAATGGAATGCTATTGTGCAGTAAGAAATGATGAATAGGAGATTTCAGAAAAACCTGAAAAAACTTACTTGTATGAACTGATACAAAGTGAAATGAGCAAAACTAGGAAAACATTACATTGCATCAGTAACATTGTGTGATCAACTATGAATGACTCAGTTCCTCTCAGCAACATAACGATCCAAGACAAATCCAAGGGATTCATGAAGAAAAATATGAACTGATGGACTCTCAATGGAGATCAAAGCATTTTTTTCACTTTATTCTTTTTCATGGGTTTTTTCCTTTTGACCTGTTTCTTCTTTCACTGTGTGTGTGTATACATACTGTGACTAACATGTAAATATGTTTTACATGACAGCACATGTATAAGCTATATTAAATTGACTACCATTTTAGGAAGATAAGAGGGGAAGGAGAGAAGGAAAGAAAAATTTGGAACTCAAAATCTTTTAAAAATTAATGTTAAAATTGTCTTGACATGTAAGTAGGAAAAAACAAAATACTATTAAAAATTCTAAGTTGTTCTTTTTTTAAATCATGTTATTGTACAAATTATTTATCTGGTTCTACTCACTTCACTCAGTCTTAGTTCATATAAATCTCAGGTTTTTCTGAAAACTTTCATTTTGTTAATTCTTGTGACATAACAGTATTATATTACATTTATATACTGTTCAAGCATTTCCAATGAGCACCCCCTTATTTCCACTTCTTTGTCACCATAAAAATTACAAAGTAATTTTTTTCTTCCCCCCCCCCAGATTTTCATAGGGATGAAGTGAAGGATAAATTAGAAGGGAGAGAAATGTCTATTAACTCAAAAAAGGAAAAATGTAATTTATTTTTTTAAACTCACTACAATTCAAGCATAATCTGCATGAAACCATTTTAGCTTTCTGTAATTGCCAGTTCTCTCACTCAGAAACTATTTTGTATTTTACTTCTTTGCCTATTTTGTATTTATTATAATTTGTATTACCTGTTTCATTTGTACCATGTTTATATTATAGTTGTATTATTTGTTATATTTATGTTTTTTATATTTTACATCTCAGTTTTCTCATCAGTAAAATAGATAATAATAGCACCTATCTTCCAGAGTTATTGTGAGGATAATATGAGATAATAAATTTAAAAGTGCTAAATAAATGCTAGCTGTTATTATTATTATCATTATTATTATGCTGTACCTATCATATGAAGGGGATACTTGTTGCCTCCCCCATTAGAATGTAAGGTCATTGCAAAGAGGGAATATTTCATTCTTTATGTCCCCAGCATGTGATATAATACCTGATGCAAAGCAGGCACTTAGTTATTAATTTTTTGCTGATTAATTGCTAGATCCTGGTTACTTTCCTCTGAAGTGCTTCAGTTTCTCAATATAATTCCTAAAATGAGATGTTCAGGAATGAGCATCATATTCCATATGAAATCTGACCAAGGCATATTAGAATAGAACTTCAACTAGTTCCTTTTAGTTTTGTTGCTTTAGGTGTTTAGTCATTTCAGTTGTGTCCAATGCTTCATGACCCTATTTGCAGGTTTTTTTTTTTGACAAAAATAGTGGAGAAGTTTACTATTTCCTTCTCCAGTTTATATTTCAGTTGAAGAAATTAAGGCAAATAAGGTTAAATGACTTGGTCTGGAGTCACACAGTTAGTGAGTGTCTGAAGCCAAATTTGAACTTGGAAAGGTGAGTCTTCTTTAATCCAGACTTGGCATTCTATTCTCTGTGTCACATAGCTGCCCTTTCTCCTTCTACATATAATGCCTTTTTTGATGAAGACAAAAAGAATACAAGCTGACTGGGGAAGGGAAGTGTTAAAGAAGTGGGCTGCTGTATCCTACCATTAAGTCATAGCAAGTTTGGTAATAGTTTTGAGGTCTTTTTCACATTAAGTGATAACTAACCCTATCCCATACTTGTATAATTGATTTCCCAAATGTAATTGCAGGACATCACAGTCTCATTCCATTTCATCTTATTATATTTGCCCCTATATTCTAATGTGTCAAGATCAGTTTGGACTCTAGCTGCCTCAACTAATATACCAGCTTTTCTTCTCAAATCTGAGTCATTAACAGATTCGATAAACATGCCTTTATCCAAGTCTGTACTAAGTTTAAGGGATAAATTCTAAAAGTTGGTGATGTAACCAGACTCTCCTACCCAGCAAATTCTCTATAATTAGTTACATTGTAAGTGTTACTACTATGCCACTAAAGGAATAATCAAAACTAATCATCTAAGTCACATAAACCAAAAGGGTTTATTGAAGGATATAATACAGCAACTAGCTCTTTAATGGATTAACAAGCATAAAGAAAGCAAATGATAGGTGTTCATAGATAGTTCCAGGTAAGGGTGTGCTCCTCTTGACCTACAGAGTACCAGCATCTATATACTCATCACAAGACAAATATTCAGTAGCAAGGAAGTAGGAAACTTGTTTGCTCTTTTACATAAACAATGATGGCCTTTTCTCAATCTTCACCTTGTTTGACTTCTCTGCAATTTTGAATATTTTGGATGACCACTTTCTGATCATTCTCTCAGCCTTAGGTTTCCATGATACTGTCTTCCAACTGTCCTCCTACCTCTCCAACAATTCCCATTCCATTTCTTTTGCTGATTTTTTAACCATGCTGTCTGTGCTAACCAAGAATATCTCCAAAGGTTTTGTCATAGGCCTTCTTCCCTTCTCTCTCTGAACTATTTCAAAGGATGATCTCATTGGATTGAATATTAATATAACTTCCAGAACTATATATTAGAGGACACAGACACTCTGTCTCTAAATTTTGTTTTCTTTCTACTATATGTCTTTATATGTGTTCCTTCTTTGGGAGTAGGAAAGCAAGAAATGAGACCAATGCCATTCATGAGTTGAATCTATTCTTTACAGGGAGAAATTCACACTCAATAGTATATTGAATCATGAGATGAATCATATCAATTATGCAAGATGCTGACCAGTTAAAAAGACTACCTAGAACAAAGTCATTGACAAAAATGTTGAATACAGAGACAAAGACAAACGCCTAAACATCTCCTACAATGCTGACATTGATCTATTAAAAACTGCTCTTTGAGTTTTATCATTCCACCACCTGAAACCACTTTTCTGGGTTTTAATTATATGAAAGGCTGTTGAATGTCTTACTGAAATCCAGTTATACTATATCTATGTTCTTCTGAACAATCAGCTTAATTGTTTGGCTATTTCAGTGAATATGGGTTCTTCTTAATGGGAGTATTTCCTCCAGCTGTGCAGATAGATCATATACTTTATCCTGTTCCTTTTGTCCATTACTTTGAGTAAATAGCCCACAGTAATCTATCTAACCTGATGATAGGTTTCCTATAAATTTCTTGACATATTGCATAGATACTAATGAACTTTATGCTGCCCTTTGCTCTGACAAGTCCACCTTTTTATCTTTAATTGCATCTGTTATGCAATTCTTCACTGCTAAAAACTCCAATGTGCTAAATGGTTAGGTGCTAGGTGGTACAGTGGATAGAGTACCAGGGGTCGAGTCAGGAAGACCTGAATTCAAATCTAATCCCAGACACTTACTAGCTATGTGAAGATCAAATGAGACAATAATTGTAAAGTACTTAGCCCAGAACCTGACACATAGTCAGAGTTGTATAAGTGTTAGCTATTATTAAGATATATATATGTATATATATATATATATATATATATATATATATATATATATATATATATATATATATATATATATATATATACATATATATATATCATATGCTCTGAAGATGAAAATGGCTTTCATCTCAACAACACTGGGCACTTAATATTAATGTTCTCATTAATAAGTAATAAGTAATTTATACTTATTTACTAATTTATACTTATATACAAATAAGTAATTTATCTGACAGATAAAATAACCTGCCCATAATCACAGAGCTACGAAGTATTTGAGGCTGGATTCAATATTCTATCTCCAAGTTGAGCAACATCTATCTATTATAGCATATTACTTCTCAAATTCATCATTCTACACATGATCTTAAAGAAGTCATCTAATTTTTTAAAGTGTAAACTTCCCTATAAATCTAAAAATGAAAGGTGAAATCTTTAATTAACAAACTGGCGAATTTGGCAGCAATTTTTAGAAAAATCAGAATGCTACAGATGGAACAGTGGATAGTATAAGACTTGAAATCATGAATATCTGAGTTCCAATGCTACCTTAGACACTTATTAGCAATTTGAGCCTGGGGAAGCTACTTAACATCTCATATCCTCAGTTTCCTTTTCTGTAAAATAGGAATAATGATACTGCCTACCTCACAAGTTTGCTGAAAAGCTCAAATGAGAGAACATGTAAACGTCTTGCAAATCTAAAAATGCTATGTAAATGGTAGCTATTACTATTGTTTTTGTTATTATAGTCCCCAAAATGGGTCCAGAATTGAATAGAGGAATAGATCAAACTGTATTGGGAATTTTATGCTGCTTTTAATGACCACAAGCTTCTCCCTAAAATGAAAAACTATCTCTTTAACACTATTCTTCCCCAGTAATACTGTGGCTGTGAATCAGTAGAATAACCCTGTCAAAGAAGGAAATTAGGTTAGTCTGCCATGACCTGGTCCTGATGAGCTCATGCTGACTTAAAGGAATTACTACTTCCTGTTCTAAATGTTCATAAACCTTCCCTAGGACAAGTTTTAGGATTTTTCCAGAAACTGCTGCCAAATTCATCAGTCTGTTATTTGAAGATTCCACCCTTCATTTTATATTTATAGGGAAATTTAGACCTTAAGAGATTAGATGACTTTTTCAAGGACAAGAGTAGCATGGTGACTTTGAGAGGTAATATATCATAACAGACTCTGCTCAAGTTGGAGGCAGTATATTAAATCCAGCCTCAAATACTTCCTAGCTCTGTGATCATGAGCAAGTTTTTCTGCCTGTCAAAGAATCAGTTTTCTTATCTATACAGTGAAAAAATTAATATTAAGTGTCCAGGTTGTTGAAAGCTTTTCATATTTTAAAGCCCTGTTGGTGAGAGTGGTAGAGCCAGTCAACCCCCTCACAGCTACTTTCACTTATTAATCATCTACATCCTATCTGCTCCTAAAATAGACACTTAGGGAGAATGGGGACAAGATAACATATAGGAGATAGTGACTTCCTTCAGAGAGGGAATTTCAGTGTAGTTGGGGAAATGGGATAGGAAGAAGCCACACTTTTAAAGGATTCAAAATAGTAATTGTTCCTATTCAATATTCTGTGAGATGGCCTATAAAGTGCAACTATAAGGGTTCAAAAGAGGTAGATCAGTGATGGAAGAAGGCTTCATGGGAAGGCAGGATGTGAGCTTGCCTTTGAAGAATGAGTGGGACTTAGTCAGAAAAGAGGGTTGTTTGGAACATAACTAGTATAACCCCCTACTTCCACTGAAGTGAAGAACAGGCTTCTTTTATGATGTCATTAAAAGCACATCTTTTTTCCAATGGTTTGCTGTGAAATGGAGTCCATAAAGATCCACTGCTAAGCCAATACCTCAAGGATAATAACAGAAATGTCAGTAGCAATGGTTTATATAGCATTTTAAAGTTTGCAAAGTGCTTGAAAAATATTATCTTGCTTAGTCCTTACAACAACCCTAGGAGGATGGTGTGATAATCATCCCTTATTACATCTATTAAAACAGAGGTTAAGTTGTCAAGATTACACAATTAGTATGTATCTGAGAAAGCAGGTCTTAACAAGAAAGAAAAATATAAAGGAGGAAGGAAGGAAGGAAGGAAGGAAGGAAGGAAGGAAGGAAGGAAGGAAGGAAGGAAGGAAGGAAGGAAGGAAGGAAGGAAGGAAGGAAAGAGGAAAGGAAAGAAGGAGGGAAAGAAGAGAGTAAGATTGCATAGACATCCAAAAATTTACAATAAAACTTTTTGTAATAGCAAAGCGAAGCATCATGACCTGGTAGACAATGTTTACTTGGAATCAAGAAGACCTGTGTTGTAATTCTGCTTCAGATGCTTTACTTTTAAAGTCCCTTATAGCTCTAAATATATTATCTTATGATCCAAAGGACTAGAAATGGAATAGATGTCCATCAACTGGGGAATAGCTAAACAAATTGTGATGCATGAACAGGATGGAATATTTCTACACTTGCAAGAAATGATGACTGTGAACCATACAGAAAAGCATGGGAAAGCTTTTATAAAGTGTTGCAAAGGGAAATGAAAAGAATGAGTAAAATACAGGGCTACAACATGTTAAAGAAAAAGAACAAAAAGGAAATTTAAAGCTATACAATTATAATGATCAAGTTTGATTGAGAGGAAGAGAGGAAAATGTGTTCCTCCTTCCTTTTGCAAAAGTGAGAGAACTATGAGTGTGAATATATATATATATATATGTATATATATATACATATATATATATATTATATCTACATGCATATTATATATATGCACATATGTAGATGTAATTGGGCATATACATGCATGTTGGGGCAGCTGGCCTGGAGTTAGGAAGGCTTGAATTCAAATTCAGTCTCAGCCACTTACTAGCTGTGTGACTCTGGGAAAGCCATTTGTTTTTGTTTGCCTCATTTTCCTCATCATAAAATGAGTTGGAGAAGAAAATGGCAAACTGCTCCAATATCTTTGCCAAGAAAACCCTAAATGGGGCCATGAAAAGTTGGACAAAACCCCAAATGGGGCCATGAAGAGTTGAAAAAAAATCAACAACAATCTCTACCAACAAAAATGTATGCACAATGCAGTTTTCAATCTAAAATGCATTATTAATTTTTCTCCATCAGTTTCTGTAGTCCAAGCTTTCAGTAAACAATATCAAAGCCTGATTTGTGGCATTTACCAATTTCCTAGAGGTAAATTGAATATTTAACAATCTCTCTCATCAGTCAGCTAACAAATATTTTCTGAGGGCCAGGTATTATTATTTACATGTTGCAACTATACATAAATGCAAAAGGAAATGTAATCTCTATTCTCAAAGAGTTCACATTCTTTTTTTAAAAAGTTATTTATTTTATTTTTAATTTATGGAATAAAACAAACATTTCCATAACATACGATGATTTAAAAAGATAATTGTACATGAAACTACAAAAATATTATGTATAACTTACCATACCTTTTAAATATATAATAAAGTTATCATGCAAATAACTAGAAATTATGAGGATGTCCACAATTGAGGAATGAATAAAATTGTGAAGGATTATTTTTGTGCTGTAAGAAATTATGAGTTCAATGATCTTAGAAAAACATGGATAGATAGATTTCCATGAAATAATGAAGAGCAATATGGGTAGAACCAAGAGAATTATACATATATAATATATAATAATATATTAATATAATATATTATGATATATATTAACAGCAATATTGTCTTAAGAACAACTTTGAGAAAATTAGTCACTTTGACTATTACACATACTCAACTACAAAGAAAATGTGAAGGAAGATGTTATCTGCATCTGGAGAAAGAACTGATAAATAGAAGTATGTATAGAATGATTTTACATCGATATACATACTTGTGTCTTGTGGGTGCTATCTCTAGGGTTGGAGAAGAGGGGGAAGGAAAGAAAAAAGGCATAAAGGAGTTTACATTTTTCATGGGAAAAACAACATAGAAAAGGAAGCTGAAAAGGGGTAGGGAGAGAGAGAAGATAGTCTGGAGAAGCATGATGCAGAAATTCAGAGAGTATAGGCTGGTGGATTGAGCACCCAGCTGCTTATATGTGTGTATGTTGTGTCCCCGAGAGAGAGAGAGAGAGAGAGAGAGAGAGAGAGAGAGAGAGAGAGAAACTCCTGTACACGGACTGTTTAATTTCTGTCTTTATATTCCCAGTTCCTGGCAGTGTCTGGCATGTAGTGGGCACAGAAAAACTGTTTGTTGATTGATTGACTAAATGAGGCCCAAAGATGTAAGTGATTTGCCCATAGTAAGAAGATTAGTAAGTGCTAGCCAGTGCCAGAACAGGTTTCCTGACTCCACATATAGTGCTCTTTCCACACATCAAATTTTATAGGTGGGAGGGACTCCCTGTTAAT